>NW_017823454.1:0-245 GCF_001891065.2 Hippocampus comes
CCTCATTGTTCCTGCACCATCTTTATACACAGGGTGAATGTGAACACTAAGGACAGTTACCACCCAGGTCTAACTGTGATCTGATTCTGCTCCTGATTTCAAGCATTCCTCGTTAAGCCCACAAAACACACAGTTAATTCCCTTTACAGTGTACCTGTGAAGTGCTTTGAGATGTCTCAAAGATGTGATAAGGCGTAGTATCCAAATGCAATGATTATTATTTATTATTATTATTATTATTATCC
>NW_017823455.1:0-245 GCF_001891065.2 Hippocampus comes
GTCATAACGGCCCTCCAATGGGAAATGGTAACTAAAATGTGTCCCACGACAAAAATGAGTTTGACACACCTCTGCAATTGGCGTTGCAGTCGAGCGAGAGGGGAGAGAGAGCGTAACCCACACTACGAGCGCGTTACAATTAAAGACTGACGTGCTGTTAAGGGATTTACCGTCTGTCAAAGGTGTTGGTGTTTGAAGAGAGGTTTTTTTTGTGTGTGCCTTTTCCAGTGTGCGGCCATGCGAAG
>NW_017823456.1:0-245 GCF_001891065.2 Hippocampus comes
GTTGAGAATGTCGTTGCCGGTACCGCCATCGAGGCTATCGGCGCCTTTACCGCCGTTGAGCGAGTCATCGCCCGCACCGCCGGTTAAAATGTCCGTACCTTTGCCGCCCTTAATAAAGTCATCGCCGTCGCCGCCCGACAAATTGTCGGCACCATTACCGCCGACGATATAGTCATCGCCCGCGCCACCGTCGATCGTATCGTGGCCGCTCTCGCCAAACAGACGGTCCGCGCCAAGCTCGCCAA
>NW_017823457.1:0-245 GCF_001891065.2 Hippocampus comes
CCGATATTGAGCACTGCCTCGTACGCGCAGGCGAAGCCGATATGGCACGCTATGTTGTTACATCAAAGCCCAGGGTATTTGCCGAAAAAATCATCGAGCACTTTAAGCTCGACGGACATTTTGGTGCAGTGTATGGCAGCGAACTGGATGGCACCTTTAACGACAAGACCGAGTTGATCGCTCATGTTCTGACGCAGGAGGCCATCGATCCCGGCCATGCGGTAATGATCGGTGATCGCAAGCAC
>NW_017823458.1:0-245 GCF_001891065.2 Hippocampus comes
GACACCATTCTGAGGTCCATCCCAACCTTAAATTCCAGCCCCCATAGCGGGAACTTGACCCGCGCATGGACATTCGGCGGGCGGGTGTAGACCGTCAGTTCTCCACCGCCGATCGACACGCCTAAGAGGCCGATCTCGCCCCCGCCGCCGTAGATGCCCTGGCCCCAATCGAGATTGACAAAGCCCTGCCCCAAGGATGTGCCGAGGATTTCGCCTCGGCCCCCGATCTCAACCACCTTGCCCCC
>NW_017823459.1:0-245 GCF_001891065.2 Hippocampus comes
TGGTTTTGTTGGAGTAGGGCGTCGCCTTCATCGTCTAATAAGTCGTAGAGCTGTTCAAGGACTTGTTCGAGCCGTTCCCCCAGTGCGTCGTATGCCTCAAGGCACCGCCGTTCCATCTCAAGCGTTGTGTCACCCTCGCCGCTGTATCCAATCCAGTCAAAGTCTTCAGGAACTGGGTTGTCGGCTTCCGGCTGAGTAAATCCGGCTAATGCAGCGATACCCAATGCAGCCATCGCCAAAGTGAG
>NW_017823460.1:0-245 GCF_001891065.2 Hippocampus comes
CCGCTCTATGGCCCAGGCACAAAAGTACTATGACGACGTCGATATCGCCGAAAACCCGGCGACGGACCTGTTGGGGTAACCGTTCGCCAAAAAACCAACTCGCACCATAAGGCCGCCCTACTCCCTGCCAACAGCTCCGAACCCGAATATTCGCTGGCAAGAATTCGATTGCGCATTAGTTGGATTCATTTCTGAAGCGTGATCGCTCATCTGGATTCCATTCAAGTTACGCAGATCAAATTCCA
>NW_017823463.1:0-245 GCF_001891065.2 Hippocampus comes
CTACCCGGAGGTCGAGCTGGTCGGCCCGTTCGTCGCCGGCAGCGCGATGACGATGAACCTCTACGGCGCGCCGGGCGACTTCTTCGGCGTGCTCGCGGCCGGGGCGCTGCTGGACGAACCGATCGACCTCGCTCCGTTCGGCGAGCTGTTCCTCGCCGGTCCGCTGTACATCCGCTTCTTCGGCTTCATCGGATCCGGGGGCGTGACGTCGCTGAACCTCACGCTGCCGAGCTCGCTCGCGGGCC
>NW_017823464.1:0-245 GCF_001891065.2 Hippocampus comes
CTACTGGGCAACACCCAAGAGATCCAATTGCAAAGGACTTCTATTGCTGGGCAGATTCCCTCCACATTGGGTCTCCTGTCTCAACTTACACGTCTGGCATTGCATGACACAGACATTACGGGTACAGTTCCTCCGGAAATCTGTGTTCTCAAAGAGTCAGGAGCCTTGCACGAGATCTCTATTGATTGTTCTCGAGTGACTTGCTCCTGCAAGTGTGATTGTTCTACTTCCATTGACAACAAGGC
>NW_017823465.1:0-245 GCF_001891065.2 Hippocampus comes
CTATTTTTCTTTTTTTAGTTGCCATTAGATATTATTAATTCAGACAAATTACTTCAAAATGATATTTAGGAAGTCCAAAAAAGATTGTTTGAGAGGGAAATTTTATACAATCTATGAAGTCAAAGAAAACAAAAAATATACTGTTAAAACTAAATGAATGGCATAAAATCAATGCTAACACAAATTTTACGGAAAAGCCATAAGAATACTGTGGTTTTTAGGTAGTTAGAATGTGGTTTTCCTGC
>NW_017823466.1:0-245 GCF_001891065.2 Hippocampus comes
CTATGCGGTCAGCCGATTCGATGGCACGCATGTGATCGAAGCCACACCGGAGATGAAAAAGATCGCTCACAATAAAGCATTGGACCGCGGTGATTTCAGCGCCAGTCCCGCGATTGCGGACGGTCAAATGTTCATTCGTTCCACCAATGCTTTGTATTGCATCGGTAAGAAGTAGATCGACTATCGAGGGGCCCCTTTTTGGAAGCCCCTCGATTCACACATCGATTATGGGGGAGAGGTTGGGA
>NW_017823468.1:0-245 GCF_001891065.2 Hippocampus comes
CTTTCCCGCGATCGACTGTTTATTTGCCGATGGCGGCTATGCCGGCGACAAGCTGGAGTTGGCGATGATGAACATGGACGGCCCCAAAATCGAAATCGTCAAACGACCGCAAGACGCAAAAGGATTTGTCGTTGTCGCGCGGCGTTGGGTGGTCGAACGCACCTTCGCGTGGCTCGGGCGATGTCGAAGATTGGCTAAAGATTGGGAGAAAACCATCGCTTCATCCGAAGCATGGATGCTTATCG
>NW_017823469.1:0-245 GCF_001891065.2 Hippocampus comes
CACATTTGCATCCCAGGGTGTCCATGTAGAATAAATTGTGGCTTGATACCTTGCGTTATCTGCTTTTCACACCAGAAAAATGACTTTTGGACTGCGGTTAAAGACATGTTAAATTCAAATGACTGACGATTCTACCCCATTTTCTCAGATGACCCAAAGCAGCCAAAGAAGCTAACTTCTCGCCCTGTTCTTCCATCTCCTAAACAGAAACCAAAAGACAAGGTAGGACAAACACACACACACAC
>NW_017823470.1:0-245 GCF_001891065.2 Hippocampus comes
CTGATAAGCTCATTTAACGGATCTGCATCAGCATCGTCTACCGAAAATGCAGAAAAGTCAACAATGCCACTAAAACCAGGAGCCGTACCTGTAAATTCAAGGTCGGTTCCGTTTAGGGTAACACCGGTAACCACCCCGTCGGCTCCCCCTCCTCCTAGTGTTGAAAGATCAATACTTCCATCAAAACCACCTCCAATACCGGTAAAATCTAGATCTGTGCCATTGAGCTCCACATTTGACACAAC
>NW_017823471.1:0-245 GCF_001891065.2 Hippocampus comes
CTGGTAATACTTCCATCATTATAACCAAAACAGTCGGCATCGTCTACATTTAAACTTAGCCCTAGCGGAGTTGGTTCCGTGATATCCCAGCTTCCAGTGACAACACAGCCTTGCGCATCAATGACTGTGACAGTGTATGTACCTGCAGTTAAATTATTGGGCTCATCATCCCCATTCAATCGACTATCGCTCCATTCGTAAGTGTATGGCTGTGTGCCACCAGTAGTGGTCAAAGCTAAAGCACC
>NW_017823472.1:0-245 GCF_001891065.2 Hippocampus comes
CTGGTTCTTCGAGACCTTCGTGCTAGCCCGAGCGCGCCACGGCTATCGCCCCTACGACTCGCGCTTCGAACAGTTGTTCAACTCGTACTACGAGAGCATTGGCAGCCCCTTCCCGCGCCCCAAAAGGGGGCTGCTCTCCCGACCGACCGTGGCCGAGGTGCTCCACTATCGCCAGCACATCGACCGCAGCTTGCAAGACCTGTTGACCCAGGCTTCTCCCGAGTTGATGCGCGAGATTGCACCCG
>NW_017823473.1:0-245 GCF_001891065.2 Hippocampus comes
AAAAAAAAAAAAAAACGTCCATTGGTTATGCTAACATTTATGCCGTTTAATATGCTGGTAGATGACGACTGGGCCATCATACTACGGCGCATATCGGATGCTTCCCAGCGGTGACGCAGGTTCGTAAAGTTCACTCCAACTTTCTAGCCCATCTAAAAATATGACTGAGATTAAAATACAGGAGCGTAGTGAGCCTATGTGTTCATTGAAATTAAGGCAGGTTTTAGTCCTAAAAAGTATATTGA
>NW_017823474.1:0-245 GCF_001891065.2 Hippocampus comes
CGAACCGGAGCTCTTACCCGCCAAGTCAAGATTCGCACCAAACAAACCAGCCTCGCTGGAACTCTTGGCCTGTGCTTTGTCAGAAGCAATCAAGGGCAAGCCAAATGGATGCCCCAAAGCCAACAGCCTATCATCTTCCTTAACTTCCGTTTGCCCCAATTGCAATGGCACAACCCCCTCAATAACTACATCACCCGCCAACTCTATAACCTTCCAATCACCCCTTAAACCCCCACTCTCGTCAC
>NW_017823475.1:0-245 GCF_001891065.2 Hippocampus comes
CGACAGACCTTGCGGGGAAGCTCGCTTTTATGAACCAGGGAAATACCGGCTCCTTTCCTTTTGAAGAACACCTACTTGTGAATGCCTTCGCACGAATGCCATTTCGTTGTGAGCTGCACGGGTATATCTACTAGCAGTATTTTGGGGGTGACGGTGGAGATACCCTCGATCCAATAGTATTTTCAAATCTTTGTGTGAGGAGACTAATTTATAGACTATTGAGAGAGATATCAAGCATAGAAGAA
>NW_017823476.1:0-245 GCF_001891065.2 Hippocampus comes
CGCACCTACCTTACGAATTCCTTGATCTCGTCGGTCGGCGCATCATGAACGAGATCGACGGCATCGCGCGGGTCACCTACGACATCAGCGGCAAGCCCCCTGCCACCATCGAGTGGGAGTAGGCCCGCGCCCTCGCGGCCGAAGCGATGACTGAGCATCCCGCGGCCGAGGCCGATCCCGACGTCCGCTGGATGGCTCATGCGCACGCCCTGGCCAAGCAGGCAGAGCGCTGCGGTGAGGTGCCC
>NW_017823477.1:0-245 GCF_001891065.2 Hippocampus comes
CGCCTCATCCAAGCACTCCCCCACCATGCGCCGCATGGTTTCGGGCGCGATGGCGTCGCCGAGCTTTGCGCGGATGCGGTCGCGCCACCTGGGCAGGTGCTTGGCCCGGTGGACTGTCGCGTCGATGATCTGCTCGCGTTCGGCCCGGACCTGGTCTGCCGTCATGGTGTTGAGGCGTTTTCGCTCGGCGTCGCAGGCTCCGCAGGGCACGCCGCCGAAGCGGTCGTGCAGGGCCTGCTTGTAGC
>NW_017823478.1:0-245 GCF_001891065.2 Hippocampus comes
CGCCGCCTACAAAATTGCCACTTACAAGCCTTGAGATTGGCGCCGAAAAGGCGTTTCTAGATTGAAATGTGGCAATCATCACTGCAGTTGCCACAATTTAGTTTAATACTTCACTCTCTCAGAATTGACCTCAACAAAAAGAGGGTAAAATGAAACAGTCTCTCCAAAACAGGATTATTTTTGCTGCAGCCGCATTCATTATTATGGGCGGTGCAGCCGAAGCGGCTCGATATTCTGCCATTGTC
>NW_017823479.1:0-245 GCF_001891065.2 Hippocampus comes
CGCTCGCGCCTCTCGCCGCCCGAGTTCGCGACGGGCGTCGCGCGCATCGCCGTGCGCGAGGTCGGCGCCAGCTTCGACAGCGGCATCGCGCCCGTGTACGCGGCGGCGTTCGCCCTCCTGGCGAACTCGATCTTCATGAACGCGTTCTTCCTCGGCGGCGTGGTCGACATGACGCCGTACTTCGAACGCCTCCCGCTGCTCTTCGCGGTCTTCCTCCCGGCCGTCTCCATGCGCCTCTGGGCCGA
>NW_017823480.1:0-245 GCF_001891065.2 Hippocampus comes
CGGCCGATGCCGCCGGCGGCGGTGTCGGCGAAGCGGTCCTGCGGTGCGTCGCCGTTGGCGACGGCTTTCTCAAAACGCTCACGTGCTTCGCGCAAGAGCGCGACGCCGCCGGCGGTGGTCATGTGCTGGGCGTGCCAGCGGGCTTTGTAGCCCAGCGACTCGGCGATCATGATGTCGCGCTGGATCATCAGCTCCTCGGCCAGCGCCGGCCAGCCGGGCAGCCCGAGCTTCGTGGCGAGGGGCCC
>NW_017823482.1:0-245 GCF_001891065.2 Hippocampus comes
TAGAGAAATTTAGAGATAACGATCCCACTTTTAATGGACTATTAATAGGCAGGCTGATAGATTTCCAAGCCGTTGAGACAATTAATATCATTGAACGAGCTTTTAAAGCTAATCAAGTAGATACTATGATTAATGGAGATTGGGAAGAGGTTCAAATGTGGTTTGGGCTAATACCTCGTGATGAAATTCCTTCTCCTCGATTTTCGGAGTTAGCTTCATTATTTCCTTCTAATCGCCAAACAAAA
>NW_017823483.1:0-245 GCF_001891065.2 Hippocampus comes
TCACGGATCGGCGTGGCCTCCATCAGGTCGAAGGCGCAGGTCTCCGAACCGAAGACCGTGGCCCCGTCGGCCTCGCCCAGAATCAGGGGCCTGAAGCCATGCGGATCCCGAGCGGCCATCATGCCCTCCGCTGAGATGAGGATGATCGAGTAAGCACCCCGCACCTGACCGAGCGCCACCATGAGCGACTCGAGCACGCTGCCGCGGGGGTTGCGCGCCATGAGGTGCAGGATGACCTCGGTGTC
>NW_017823484.1:0-245 GCF_001891065.2 Hippocampus comes
TCCCAGTCCTCCGCGCAGTCTGTGATCCAGGTCGCTAATCGGCCAGGGTTTCCAGATGTCGAAGAGGCGAAACAAGGCAAAGCCAAGCACCCAGAGCGGAAGCGATGGCGGTAGCCAAAAAACCACCAAATACATGCCCGCAATCTCATCCCACACGATGCCCGAGTGGTCGTGTACACCGATCCGCTTCGCGCTTTCACCGCACAGCCAAATCCCCGCGATGATGAGGACTGCCGCGACCGCGA
>NW_017823485.1:0-245 GCF_001891065.2 Hippocampus comes
TCTCAGTTACCAAAAGAAAGTGATGACAGTTGAAAACAGTCCTTTCATTCAATTCTCCAACTTTCTTCCTGCCCTTTACGGTCTCATCTGTATGCTGCTCGTTTGCTTAGGTGTATTTTGCATAGAAATCTTTTGTAAATCTACAAAAAATTCCAGGTACAAACTCTCACTAATCTCAGAAGATCTTCAAAGTAATGAATCCCTATTGATGCTTTAACTGTAGAAGGTTATCTTGACGCACACTC
>NW_017823486.1:0-245 GCF_001891065.2 Hippocampus comes
TCGACACGCGCAGCCGCAAACCAGACGTCACGTGACCCTAAGGTCACTGACACGCGCCTCGAAACGGAGACTTCATTTTCCACGCCCACTTGAACTCGACACGAGCTTCGAATCCCCGTGTCATTTTGCCTCTTACTGATGTTTAGCCCCTTGTGGATGTGAGCCCATGCGTTTTGTAACTGCCATTTGGATTGATTTGTTTATGTCGGCGTTTGTGGCCAGTTCTCACGGGTTGCCAAGGAATA
>NW_017823487.1:0-245 GCF_001891065.2 Hippocampus comes
TCGGGGTCGGTCTGTTCGAGCTCTTTGAGCGCATCGTCGAGCGCGATGAGCTCTTCTTTCGGGGCGTCGAGGGTGACGCCCAGTCCGGCGAGAGTGACGCGCTGATAGTTTCCGCCGCGTTTTAGGCTGCTCTTGCGACGAGCGTCCTCCACCAAGATATCTCTCATGGCGCGGGCGGCGGCAAAGAAGAAGTGACGTCGACCGTCCCAGCCTTCTGGCTGTCGCCCTGAAATTCTGAGGTACGC
>NW_017823488.1:0-245 GCF_001891065.2 Hippocampus comes
TTCAGTGAGCCGGAGCGTCACGCGTGGGGATGGCTTTTTGCCCGGCTTCGATTTTTCCACAACTGCCAGGAAGTGGTCTTGAATGCCTATATCCGCCTGTGGATTTGCCGATTCCCTCATGGCGAAGATCCCCGGCGAACCGGTGATCTTCGCTGCTTCACCGGCTTTGGCAGCTCTATGTTCCCGGCTTTAAGATAAGTGTTCCAGTCTTCTAATGTGTCAAAAAGCGCGTTCGAAGTTTCTCC
>NW_017823489.1:0-245 GCF_001891065.2 Hippocampus comes
TTCTTTCAAAACGACCGCCGGCTTCACATAGACCATCTTTTTGGTGGCGTCGTTTTCTTGCGCGTCGAAATCGACCCAATACGGAACGCGACCGACGACGTTATTTTGGGCGTCGAGCTCGAGCCACACGATCTGCGCGTCATCTTCCAGTGAAGAAGTAATCGCGTTTTCGTTCGGCAAGTTTGTATCGTTCAATTCCGGGAAGTACGCCATCAGTGAAGCGCCGAGCCCGTATCCGTCCATTC
>NW_017823490.1:0-245 GCF_001891065.2 Hippocampus comes
TTTAATGTGCGACTAACAACAAACGCGTTGCTTTTCTATTTTCCTTCCTGTTTCTATTCCTTCCTTCCACCCCCCCTCCGCTCCCAGGAAGTGTCAAAGTTACGAGAACAAACACATGCTTACTCTCAGGAGGTGTCTGACTTGCAGGAGGCTCTGCAGTGGAAGGAAATGAAGATTGCGGTATGACGTGATGAAGTGTCCAAACGCTCAAATATTGATAAAAGTTAAAAAAAAAAAAAAAAAAA
>NW_017823491.1:0-245 GCF_001891065.2 Hippocampus comes
TTTCTGTTTTGTGCGCCCGCCATCCCCTTATTTGTTCTGATGGGGTAATTTCGTAAAAACGCACCACTTCGTCCATATCAAAGTGGTTAAAAAAACGTAAGCTTCCTCGAAGGTCGGTAAAGGTCTCTCCGTTGATAATGTTTTTTTCAGGCATTAAGCGATTCTTTTATGAAATCGAGGTCAAGCAAGGTCTGCTTGAGTTTTTCGTTGGTCTGCTGTTCAGTGTTATGTGAATGGTAATCTTC
>NW_017823492.1:0-245 GCF_001891065.2 Hippocampus comes
TTTTTTTTTTTTTTTTTTTTTTTTTTTTATTGTTGTTCAGCAGTGCAACCAGGCGGTGGGATTCATTTCCTTTTTCTCTCTTCTGCTTTTTGGGGAAAAGCAAAGATGAGTTATGCTTCTCCACCATATGTCATTTCCTCCCCGGCCTGGCAACACTGCGGCGACATGAAAACAAATTTTCATCATCCGCTGGCTCCTGCTCGGCTGCAATTAAAGCATTGCAGTGTGGTTAGGCCCACTTACAA
>NW_017823493.1:0-245 GCF_001891065.2 Hippocampus comes
TTTTTTTTTTGAAAAGTGGTTAACTTTATTGAAACATCTACAAAAATAAACAGCACAAATGGATGACAACGGCATCAAGGTAGCAAGCGTTTCTACAGAAATACAGAAGGCTCCAAAAGGAGAGAGTTTTCTGTATTAGTACAGGAAAAATACAAGATTTGTATTGAAAATATGTACAAACTAAACAAAGCACGTACTATAAAAATACAGGTTTAGTTGAACTACAGTGTATCAAAAGAGACTCC
>NW_017823494.1:0-245 GCF_001891065.2 Hippocampus comes
TTTGCTGGCTTGCGTGGTGACCCGTTAGGCATTGGCGAATTGAGAGATGGTCGGTTGACAAAATGGAAGTGTAAGGAGCGCGAGACACGCTGCTCAGACGACCGGGCGATCGCAAAGAAGGAAACAACAGCGCGGCAGGCCAAGCCACAACGAGGGGAAATCATCAAAAAATCAATAAAAAAAAGGCTTCGACCATGTCCTCCTCAGCGACCTGTACATCGGAATTCTGCAATGCAGGGTGGGGC
>NW_017823495.1:0-245 GCF_001891065.2 Hippocampus comes
TTGCGGGCGATTTTGCAGAGATGCCAAGCGGATCGGTCAGGCGTCTCCGAGGCTACTCCCCGGCCGCGAGGCCTTCCTTGCGGTGATCGCTGGCGGCGCTGTAGCCCGAGTCGGTCCGCCGGAGAAGCTGCGCCCCGCCGAACAGACCCGAGTCCTTTTCAAGGACGACTTCATGCCCGCGTTCCTGGAGCGCCTCGCCCAGTGCCGGGGGCCAGCCGGGCTCGAGATGGACCCGGGACTGCCCA
>NW_017823496.1:0-245 GCF_001891065.2 Hippocampus comes
AGGCTCTCCTCTCTTTCTCGGTCTAAAGGCTTCTGTAAAACCATTTCAATTAATTTTCCTCCATCTGGTTGGCTTTGAATTTCCAATTTAAAGTTATTTGATGGTTTAAGAATGTATTTCTGTATGTCATTAGAGGCAACATCGGGGTCATCCGCATTATCGAGTGAGAAACGAGTTCCCACTGCAGCATTTTCAACAATTTTTAAATTGATTTCAGACTGTGGGAAGGAGGGACTGTTGTCATT
>NW_017823498.1:0-245 GCF_001891065.2 Hippocampus comes
TGTGCGCGCACAACAAAAACAGTACAGGAAGTGACGATGTAATTTGTAATTTGGTCGACAACTTCCTGTCGGCTCCTGCTCACAAGCGAAAAGGTGCAGGTTCATGAATTGATACATAGGTCTGCCTCACTCCTATTTGTATCCAAAGAGATTATTTTCAGTCCAATCAAATAGTGATCAACTGCCAAATTCTGGCGCACGGTGCAAATCCTACTCGCAAATAATGCAGATGCGTATGGCCGAAC
>NW_017823499.1:0-245 GCF_001891065.2 Hippocampus comes
TGGTGTTCTACGCGATCATGGTCTTTGCGATCCTGGGTGTGCTCGGGAAGTTCGGCATCAGCGTCGCCGGCTTCGCCGCCGTCCTCGCCGCCGCGGGCTTTGCGATCGGCATGGCGTTCCAGGGGACGCTGGGCAACTTCGCCGCGGGCATCATGCTCCTGGTCTTCCGCCCGTTCAAGGTCGGCGACGTCGTCAACGCCGCGGGCATCACCGCTAAGGTCGACGCCATCGACCTCTTTACCACC
>NW_017823500.1:0-245 GCF_001891065.2 Hippocampus comes
TGGGCATCGAGATCGAAGTCATCGATGTCCAGACCCTCCTTCCCTTCGATCGCCCCGGCCTCATCGGGCAATCGCTCCGCCGAACCAACCGCATCGTTTTCCTCGACGAAGACGTGCCCGGCGGAGCCACGGCCTACATGATGCAGGAAGTGATCGAGCGGCAGGGTGGATACCACTGGCTCGACTCCCCACCGAGGACCCTGAGCGCCCGCCCTCATCGGCCGGCCTATGGGTCCGACGGCGAC
>NW_017823501.1:0-245 GCF_001891065.2 Hippocampus comes
GAAATTCAATTCTTTCAGAAAATCGTAAATCAAGTTTTTCAAAATTTACATTCTTAATTGTTTCAAAATCATTTTCAAAATCCACTTCATCATCACACTTATCATTATTTATTCCATTAACATAGTTTTCAATGACTCTCAAATTTGAAGCTAGTTCAGCTCCTTGAAAATCATTTATTCGCCTATCATAGCCCACGGCATAATTGTAATACTTTAGACATTTTTTTGCTATTGGCATATACGAC
>NW_017823502.1:0-245 GCF_001891065.2 Hippocampus comes
TGCGCAGCCTCACACACATGGACTGAAGGATGACTCAATAAATATAAACTGTTGAAGAATGAAAGTTTTTCCTAAACTTTTTAAGCCACGCACCCCCTTCGACATCGCAACAAAGAAGGTGCACCCCCTGCGCCCCCTTGATTTTACATTAACTGGAGACCATCTTTTGGTTCCGGTGTCCGCATGAATGTTTTCCGTTTCTTCGTACATTTTTGCCTGTCAGCATGATGCCCCGCCCCCCGCAC
>NW_017823503.1:0-245 GCF_001891065.2 Hippocampus comes
GACGAAGCCGTTGAGCCCGGGGAGCCCGACGCTGGCGAAGATGAAGACGCAGAAGAAAAACGCCCACAGCGGCATGATCCTGGCGAGGCCGGACATCCGCTCGATCTCGCGGGTGTGGAAGCGGTCGTAGAGCATGCCGATACACAGGAACAGCCCCCCGGTCGCCAGGCCGTGGGAGATCATGTAGATCATCGCGCCGGTCGCGCCGATGTTGCCCCGGTCAAACGCGAACAGGCCGAGGATGC
>NW_017823505.1:0-245 GCF_001891065.2 Hippocampus comes
GATTCCGCGTCGTGAACAAGACCGGTTACGATACTTAGTCTCGTCCCTCCAGTCAACGGCATCTCGACTCCAGCAAATTTACAACCCAACCGATAAAATGACTGCCTGCTTTTCCAAATCGATACCTGATGCCAGCGTTGTTTTCGGTTTCACACACCCGAATAATAAGCGGAGAATAATTACCTACTCTAATTGCGTTCCTCAATAAAAGGTTGAAAAATGAGTGGCAAGTTTTTTAGCTTATA
>NW_017823506.1:0-245 GCF_001891065.2 Hippocampus comes
GAGAGGTCCGCGAGGACCTCCTCCGTCGGATCGAGGCCCTGAAGGCCCGGGGCGTGACCCCCGGCCTCGGCACGATCCTCGTCGGCGACGACGGGCCCTCCCACAACTACGTGGCCATGAAGCACCGGGACTGCGAGGCCCTCGGCATGCACAGCCGGGAGGCCATCCTCGGCGCCGACACCACCCAGGGCGAGATCGAGGCCGTGGTCGACGAGTTCAACGCCGACCCCGCGGTCCACGCCTAC
>NW_017823508.1:0-245 GCF_001891065.2 Hippocampus comes
GTGTACCAGCCATAATGAGTCTGTTATTTTCAATCAAACCAATTTGTAATCCTCAATTCATAATCTGCAGGAGCACGCTGGTGGCCGCCCACCCAAAAGTTGTGTAGCTCCACACTACTTAAACTACAACCACAGTCAACAAATTGTTTGAATGAACACTTGACAGTGGTAATAGAAGACTGTGCATGTTTGTTACTTCGTTAATTGGCTCTCATTCAACTGTGCCAGTATACCCAATAAAGTAC
>NW_017823509.1:0-246 GCF_001891065.2 Hippocampus comes
AAAAAAAAAAAAACACAACATTCTGGAGCGTTCAAATATTACAAAGAACGCTCAGGTTGCTATCAGTTAACGCACACTGCCTGGAGACTGTCACAGGATGTTTTTGTCATTTTCGTTTTGTACCTTAATTACATAACTACATAGCAATAATTTTTATATGTGTATATATGTATTCATAAGGTGCATGTGTGTTTGTGCGCATGTATCTATCTATTTGTAGCTCTGGTTATATCATGGAATCATGAA
>NW_017823510.1:0-246 GCF_001891065.2 Hippocampus comes
AAAAAAAAAAAAATGGGGTTGAGCCTTTGACAAGAACAATGAATGGGCAGTACATTAATCTTTCACATTCATCAAACTGAATGGACTGTATTGATTTCGGTTTCTCCATTTGAAAGTATCCCATTACTGAATTGGGTATTAATGGAATGAAACCTCTGTATATTATTATTCATTTTCATTTACAAAATTGAACTTTTTTTTTTAACCACATTCCATAACAATATTGAAAAGGGCAACACTGGGGGG
>NW_017823511.1:0-246 GCF_001891065.2 Hippocampus comes
AAAAAAAAAAACAATTCATAATGTAGAGGCGGAAATGAGGTTCATGCTTTTTTTTTGTTTTTTTAATGTGAAATAATGTATTTTTTGAATAAGGATGCTAATTTTCGATGTGTTTTCAAGTGTATACCTCAGCAAATTTATTAATCCTCAATTCGCAATGTCAACAGCTGGACGATCTTATTTTGAATGAGATGCATATTTCTTTTATCACTTTATTTTTTTCACCTCTTGTGTCTGCCCTCCCCG
>NW_017823512.1:0-246 GCF_001891065.2 Hippocampus comes
AAAAAAACGAGTCACACATTTTAATAGTAGTGCAGTAGTTGTAGTTAAGTGCACAATTGAAATAAACAACAGATGTATGGTAAACTAAAGGAAACAACTGAGGAGATAGGATGACTTAATGAGCTCCAAAGTGATACATCATCTTTGTATTGTGTTCAACACTGACTTTCCATTAAAACAGCCTCAGTATCTGACACTCGCTAATCCTTCCAGATGAGATCCACACATGGGAAAGGATAAAAAAAA
>NW_017823513.1:0-246 GCF_001891065.2 Hippocampus comes
AAAAAAATACATAAATAATAATTAAATAAACACTATCATAGCAAATTTGTGGAAACCACCAAAATGCACGGACAGCACTGTGCCACAAATAGCATCTGGAGCTGCCCCCCCCCCCCCAAAAAAAAAAATCATCCAACATCAAATACTTCAACACTGGAAGCAACGCAGCTTAGTGGAAGACTACAAAATGAAGACAAAAGACTATGGGGAATAAATCAATACAATTATTTGACTCGATTAAAAAAA
>NW_017823515.1:0-246 GCF_001891065.2 Hippocampus comes
AAAAGTATGGGCAAGCACGATATTTTTTACCGTGTGGCCAATGCAATAGATGTCAATGAAGATGATCCGGCCTGCGATATTCATTTCTTTTCTCATGCCTGGCACCGGTTTCGATTAATGGCCAAGAACCGCTATTGGGCGAAGGATTTCTGGATTGATCATGTGGGGCCACATCTGCAGGCCGATATTGATGTGGAAAGCTGGCGACGTGGGACTATACCATCCATGCACGATTTGGATGCCATG
>NW_017823516.1:0-246 GCF_001891065.2 Hippocampus comes
AAACCCAACCTCTGTCTTACACAAAAACAACCTTACAGTATTTCAGAACCAATAAAATAGCAACAAACCTTAATCCAATCACGCTTTTTACAACAAAAATCAAAGTGTTCACCACATTTTGTTGCTTGTACATACGGTTTCGGGCTATGTTTACGTTGTAATGTAGAAGCCCAAATTTATAAACCAAACTACCATTATGTTATACGATACCTACGGTGAAGAATACCTAGTCTTCTTACAGGAATT
>NW_017823517.1:0-246 GCF_001891065.2 Hippocampus comes
AAATAACTGCCTTTGTTATGCATAACTCTTGAAACATTTTCCACAAAAAAATGAAGCTCCTTTGAGAAGGTCCCCTTTAAATAGGCATTTAAACTTTAAATATCAGGAACGAAACACTTTCTTTTCATCAGTCATCTAAGCTTTAATGAGACACTTGAGCTGACACGCTGCTGTTGTGATTTTGGCACGACTGTGCCACAGGTTATTGATCTTTTAAATACAGTAAATGTTTCCATTCTTAAAAGG
>NW_017823518.1:0-246 GCF_001891065.2 Hippocampus comes
GTGCTATGTCTTCCCATATTGGAAAGATACAAAAATTTTATCTCTTTTTAAAGGTCAATTAGTATTACATCAGTTAAATTGGAGCAGTAAAAAATAGTGTATAAAAAAGCCTTGGCATTACCAAGGCTTTTTTATACGATTTTGTATTTAAAATTACTCTCCTAATAATTTTTTAATACGCATAAAATTATCATTATCTCCAAGGGCTCCATAAATATTTTTTAATTGAGATAAAATACCTTCATT
>NW_017823519.1:0-246 GCF_001891065.2 Hippocampus comes
AAAGGGCAATTCAATACCAAAGACCATCTATCACAATATGAATTGGATTTTTCAGGCTTTGCTTCCAGTGCATCCCTACCAAATCTGACATTGAAAAGTATAGGTTTTGAGGCTTCTGAAATCAAGGTTCCTGATTACCTTGTATCTCCTGAACTCATCAATAATTATGAAGCCACACGAAATTTTCCAGCGAAAGAAAATGGCACTTCCAGATTGGGGCCCCATTTGCGTTTTGGAACGGTTTCG
>NW_017823520.1:0-246 GCF_001891065.2 Hippocampus comes
AACCAGCGAAAACCTGATTGAGATCGGATTGGTCAATGGTGGCGATCTTACTACTGAGGCGGCAATAACCAAAGCCATGTTTCTTTTAGGAAGTAAAGTCTCCGATACTGATTTTAAGGCTGTTTTTGAGACTCCGTTACGAGGCGAAATGCACTAAGAGCTCTTTTGAGTAGTTTGTAATAGTTTTATAATGTTCCTTTTTACGAAGCACATCGTTAAAATTTTAGCTCATGGCTAAGGCCATGC
>NW_017823521.1:0-246 GCF_001891065.2 Hippocampus comes
AACCGTGCCCTGGTTTTGTTACTTTGGAGCTACATTCCCCGAGGTCAAATGCGCCCCCCTTGAAGGAGTCTCGCTCCCCCCTGGGGCGGGCGCGCCCCACTATTTCAGAAACACTGCTGCAACCCAAGGTAAGTGCACCCTAACTCGAATGGATTTGGATAATTTGATACACTTGAGAGACATTGATTTATTTGTTCTTTGACAACTCACTAGAAGGGTGACACTGAGCAGCTGCACTTGGGGTGG
>NW_017823522.1:0-246 GCF_001891065.2 Hippocampus comes
AACTTCGAAGAGACGAATCCATTACCATCGGGGCCCGTTATGGTGAAACGGGCATGATTGTTTTTAAGGCCGAAGACCTAGCATCGGCGAAAGCATTGATTGCATCAGATGTGGCGGTAAAAAACCATCTTTTTAATGTTGCTGTGCATACCTTTGCTCCGTTCTATAAAGGCTGTATTGAATGAAAAAAGCACTTTTGATTCTATTGACCATAGGCTCAACACTATCCTTACAATCCCAAGCTAT
>NW_017823523.1:0-246 GCF_001891065.2 Hippocampus comes
AATAGTGACGTCACAGAAAAGTAAAACCATGATTGGTCAAATGACCATGTGATCGACACAAATGTATACGTAATTTAAAGTCCCGTAAAGATGTGAACATGATATGGAATCTTAATTATTGGATAATTAATCTTAGCTGTTTTGAACAATATGAAACGCAAGTGGAACCCAAGTTATGAGGCAAAAACATTTTTTCCATCATATTCCTTTATGTGAGAATTTTTATTACCTTCGGCAAGTGTAATT
>NW_017823525.1:0-246 GCF_001891065.2 Hippocampus comes
AATTCCCAAGACCTTATCAATGTGAATTTTTTTTTTTTTGAAGCGAGAGCTAGGTGAAGAAATGTGGAAAAAGCTTCTTTTTAAAAAAAATTGTAAATGAAAATGGAGACTTAGTATCAGTGATTTTGTTTGTTTTGTGTTGACCTCGTTCCACATTGACGAGAACTTTTAAGGTGACTTTTAAGAAGCCTGACTTATTCATTTCCCCCCCATTCCAGACAGCCCAAAAAATGTTCATCTAAGCCT
>NW_017823526.1:0-246 GCF_001891065.2 Hippocampus comes
AATTCTTATCGCGCATCTTTTGCAGTTTGAAGTCATGTCCTGTTTTCATGGAAAGGGCTGGGAAAATGTCAAGGAAAACAAACCATTTTTTAAAAAAAATATCCTAGTCCAATTCGTGATAAATCTATCTGCAACGGAAATAAAATCAACATTTTGGGGGCAGTTTGTTTTGTCAACCAGAAAGCCGATGGATTTGGTTTGGAGAAGAACGGAGTCCGCGACCCACCTGAGATGTTTTGCGGGTCG
>NW_017823527.1:0-246 GCF_001891065.2 Hippocampus comes
AATTTTAAATACCATCATGAAAGCTGTATACAACAGCTACCACCAAAAGGGTTTTACCACCATTAACCCCTACTTTTTTACCAAAAACCCCCAAGAATTGATTGACTTTCCCAAAAAAGCCTTTAAAGCTGGGGAAATCAACCGTTAGGTCAATCCAAAAATGTCCATATCGCCAATTGCATGCTTCAGATTGGGGACAGTTGCTTTATAATCAGGCAAACCCAGGGTGATTTTGAAAATACCTGT
>NW_017823528.1:0-246 GCF_001891065.2 Hippocampus comes
AATGAATTGAGCGCCCGACGTGCGATCGCCGACCTTCTTCGCCGTCCTCTCGGCGAGCTGGGCGATGACGACCTTGCCTTTATCACCAACCTTGTCGGGCGCACGCTCAATAAAAACGACATCGAGACCGCCATCCGGGATCGATTCATGAAACGACCGGGAGGTTAGGAACGATGCTCACCGCAAAAGTCATGCAGCAATTCCACATCATCAAAGATTGGGGGCAAGCGGGATATTACGAGACCG
>NW_017823529.1:0-246 GCF_001891065.2 Hippocampus comes
AATGATACGGAATACGATTCATAAGTGTTTCCGTTGAAAAACGCATGCGTCACAATGCGGTTGAGTCGTTGCGCAGATTCTAAATCAACCGTGATCTCGATGGGTTTAGGCAATGACGGATAGCCCAGGAAGTAATCGAGATTGCCGTTGCCGCCGTCAGTCAATCGGGCTGGAGAACGTAGAGGCCCCGACGTGATGTTTGTCGTGACCGGTTTTCCCAAAGCCAAATTGGGTTGAGGCATAACA
>NW_017823531.1:0-246 GCF_001891065.2 Hippocampus comes
AATGTGGAATTCTACTACAATTCGAAGGAGGTAAAATGGCTCATTTGCACTCTACAATTCTTTCCAATACTAAAACGGAAGCTTTTATTTATGGGGCAAAAGGTACGATTCTTATGCATTCCCAATGGCATCGCCCTACTAATGTAAGCCTGATCAAGAAAGGAGAACGGCCAATTGAATTCCAATTAGAAAAGCAAGGTTTTGGCTATGGTTATGAAGTTGCAGAAGTCCAAAAATGTTTGGCAG
>NW_017823532.1:0-246 GCF_001891065.2 Hippocampus comes
AAGAAGAGAAAAAGACTAAAAAAGCAAAAAAAGAGGCAAAAAAGTATAAAAAACTGCTTTCCGGCATTTATTCAAAAGAAGAATCGATTATGAAAATGGAGCGGAAAATTCGAAACCTTGAAAAGGATAGGGCAACGGAAAATATATCACCACTTGATAAACAAAAACTAAAGTATGGGATTGAAAGACACCGGGCTGAACTTAATTCAGAAAGGGTTAAGCCCAAAACTCAATAAAAAGAAATGA
>NW_017823533.1:0-246 GCF_001891065.2 Hippocampus comes
AAGCCGCATGGCCATGGGGGTGGCCGAATAGTCATACTCGCTCACCGCATAGTCGCGCCAATCCTCAGGTGCGCTGCCGTGCAGATAGGGCATTAGAGTCCGGCCTTCCACAATATGATCAGGCACCTCGCCCCCTGCAGCCGCAATGAAGGTGGCGGCAAGATCGATCCCCTCCACCAGCTCATCACACACTGTGCCGCGGGCGCCATCGGCGTCAGGAGACGGATCATAGATGATCAATGGAAC
>NW_017823534.1:0-246 GCF_001891065.2 Hippocampus comes
AAGGCATGTGCATCTCCATTGCTCCCTTTCGAAATTCCAGGAATTATCGCCAGCGCATATTTTTCATTAGAATCTACAATTTTAAAATACCATCCTTCAAAAAAATTCTTCTCTTTTCCCCAGCCATGATACATATCAGGGTTCCAAAGCGCTCGCCAACGTTTTATATAATCTTTCATCGCTAATTAGTTATTCGATCCATAGTTTAGTACTAATCAAAAAATAACCTATGCCCTGATATTTCAC
>NW_017823535.1:0-239 GCF_001891065.2 Hippocampus comes
CACACACACACACACACACACACACAACTATATTTGTGACCATCCTGTTTTATCCACAGTCACCTGAAATGAGGCTGCCTGGAACATAGCGTTTAAAGTAGCTTCGGGAACTGGACGTTGAGGTAAACCTTGCAACAGGTGTGTTTTTGTTTTAACAGTCCATTAAGCGATACAAACACACAATTGTCCTCATGTAAATCAATGGGGGAGTGAGCTCAGTCATTCATATTATTTGACAC
>NW_017823537.1:0-246 GCF_001891065.2 Hippocampus comes
ACCCACTGTCAAAGGCCAATCGCACCTCGCTCTCGCGCTAAGTCGCGCCTACTGTGCCGTCAGGCACCCGCGGAATTCAGAAACACCAACATTAACCGCGTCATCCATCCATCCATCCAGTAAGAGTAACCGAACGGAAGACTGTCGATGAGAACGTAACACCACAGATTATTAAATGAAAGATTTTTTTGTGTTGTTTACTAAACTTGAACTTTCATTCCTTGGACATTACGTTTTTTAAAATTC
>NW_017823538.1:0-246 GCF_001891065.2 Hippocampus comes
ACCGATATCTTCAACTGCGAGTCCAGCAAGCCGATTTGAAGTTTCACATGCAGCATCGTGAACGGCCTGTTCCCATTGCAGCAGGAGATCATTTCCAAAATTAACTTCGATCGAATCTTTCACCGCGATAAGTAATGTGCGACTTACATCTGTGCCCAAAAGACTTGACTTGTTTTCAACTCGCCGAGTGAACATTGGAGTGAATTCACTCAGGTTGCATTGGAGTTGTTGTTCAAATAGTTCGAT
>NW_017823539.1:0-246 GCF_001891065.2 Hippocampus comes
CACACACACACACAAAACACACCTCCATTTTTGTGTGGTTTTCATCCAGAAAAATAGCAATGCGTCGTATGAAAAGATAATGATTGAAAAGGTAAAGCTGAATAAATACATTGAAGCAATCCGGAAGTCCAAACAACTGACGGCGCTACTTTGATCCCACCTCTTGGATGATGGAGCATCTCACCCAACTGCTAAGGGTGGAGGAAAGTCATTTCGGTTGCTTATCTACATGATCTTGTTCTTTCA
>NW_017823540.1:0-246 GCF_001891065.2 Hippocampus comes
ACCGCCACCCGTACCGCCGCCACCTCCGGTGCCACCGCCTCCGCCCGTGCCGCCGCCTCCGGCACCACCGCCGCCGGCGCCACCCGGAAGATTGGCGCCAGTGAAGCCGGCATCGCTGCCGCATGCCGCCAAACTCAAGACCGTCACGAGAGCAATTATCGAGGTGTAACGCGATGATTTCATTGCTGAATACTCCGAAGGTATCGTTGCAGATGCTTACAGAGTTCCAGGGCCAATTCTGGGCAC
>NW_017823541.1:0-246 GCF_001891065.2 Hippocampus comes
ACTGATGCGGGGCGCTATCAAGGCACAGGAGCTGGACGTTGGTGGCGAGTACATCGACGCGATCTACCGCGGCATGTGGGAACAGGGGCGAAACATGGAAGATCCAGTAGAAGTTGCTGCGGCTTGCGAGGGAGCCTCATTTTCATTGGAAGAAATCATGGCTGGCTGCGGCGAAGACGCCATCAAACAACAGTTGATTAGCAACACTCAAGCCTCTGTAGAGCGCGGAAACTTCGGCTCTCCTAC
>NW_017823542.1:0-246 GCF_001891065.2 Hippocampus comes
ACCGTGGCACTCATCCTGCTGGAAAATTGTCCAAGCATACTTTTCATACCTCTTTGGAATTATCACGAGGTCACGTCGGCGGTTTTCAAGGCAGCGTACACGACATAAATACGGCTCAAGCGTCAAGGCGCTGGCCTTCGTTACCTTCGCATCACGTGTAAACGTTTGCGCCATCAATCTGTCCTCTGTTGGCTCTCTCTCCTTCTGCATTTGTCAAAATCAAAATGAGACGTGCCCCCTTTAACC
>NW_017823543.1:0-246 GCF_001891065.2 Hippocampus comes
CAACCACTCATCCCGTTGAAATAGTTTCCTGCTTTTTTTCATTGTGGTATGCTTGTTTTATTGGGGACAAAGTAAACACTGATAGTCTTCGTTTCCGTTGTTCAGTTTTTACAAGAGTAATTTCAAATGTGAAGGTTTGGGAGATAATCCCAAGAACTGCCTCTTCACACATCAGCCCGCCTCTCTTCTTGTTTTGGAGTCGATGTCCGTTGGCAAACCTTTTCGCCAACAACTGGGCTGAAGTGC
>NW_017823545.1:0-246 GCF_001891065.2 Hippocampus comes
CCCCCCCCCGCAACCTTTGTGAGGATAAAGGGGTTCAGAAAATGCATTGATGGATGGATAGATATTTTGAGCAAACACAACAATAATCTGTCAATCTGTCTGCTTTCATGGTGGACCAAATAAGTCTGAGAATATTTACTGTTGAGAGGTTGAAATTCAGAGGGTTTGGACATTTATAAACTAAACAAGGTCTCTGAACGATGAATTGATTATCAAAATACTTGTCGATTAATTTGACAATTGAGT
>NW_017823547.1:0-246 GCF_001891065.2 Hippocampus comes
ATATCAAGAAGAGTTGATAAGGCTACCTGACAAGCGGGAAAGTTGAAAATTAGCTTCTGAATTCGCTCAGCTGGCTTAGGTTCTCTGCTTCTGTTTGCGAGTCTTATGACCAGCTTTTGGCAAACGAGGGATGACGTTTTGTTTTATTTTCTAGGGGTCAATTTTCTGCCCTAGTTTCAGCATAGCTCAAGAAGTCCAAAGTCTCTGTATGTACTTCTACTTACCGTAACTACAGAGACTGAGTAC
>NW_017823550.1:0-246 GCF_001891065.2 Hippocampus comes
ATCCATGGAAGACGCGGAAAGCCAACAAGCACGTGTGCTGATTGACCGCCGTTTGGTGCATATCATGAAAGCCATCCGCGCCCGCGCTATCGGTTCGCCCTCCACCGAAGCGCTTTCCAGCATCGCCGTGGCGCTGGCCATCCTGTATGGCGGCTGGCAGGCCCACCAGGGTACGTTGACATTGGGCGCGTTCACCTCATTCCTGGGCGCGTTGTTGATGTCTTATCAGCCGCTTAAACGGCTGGC
>NW_017823551.1:0-246 GCF_001891065.2 Hippocampus comes
ATCTCCCATATCTTCACCAAACGTCGCAGCAGCCTGAATGATTGCGTTGGATGAAACAGCCGCATCTGCCCAATGATCTGGTTCTTTAAGATCGCCCCTAAAAGGTGTCGCACCAGCAGAGATGAGTAGTTCGTCAGAGTTTTCCGAACGGCTCAAAGCCAAGACCTGATGGTTTCGGCTCACCAGTTCTGCCACGATAGCTGTTCCAATCGTTCCTGTGCCACCCAGGATGAATACCTGCATCTA
>NW_017823552.1:0-246 GCF_001891065.2 Hippocampus comes
GTAGGTTTCGTTGTAGAGGAGTTTCACTGTACCTTGTCCTACTGTCATGAAGTTATAGCTGCGCATGTTTTTAATCTGCATTGATTATTTGTGTCTGTCTCAACGCAGAATGGGACGTCTCCACTGGGTATCGCAAAACGTCTTGGTTACATCTCTGTCATCGACGTGCTTAAACTGGTGACTGAAGAATCCGTTTCTGCGGTGAGCCACCGCGTTTCGTGTGATTCGCCAAATTAAAAATGGGGC
>NW_017823553.1:0-246 GCF_001891065.2 Hippocampus comes
ATCTTTAGAATAAATAGTAATAAAAAGCATAACGCTTCCTATCAAGAACTTCCATTGGAACCTGTATATGTACACAACAAACCTTCTGAGATATTACCCAACACAAAGGTTAGGGTGGTGTATGTCGCACCTAAATTTACCATTGCTAAAAATGAGAAGATTGAAGTTCGATTACAAGAGTTGAATACAACAATAATAATTTTGTTGAACTGGAATTGAACAAAACTTAGCGGATGTCGCTTTAGC
>NW_017823555.1:0-246 GCF_001891065.2 Hippocampus comes
ATCGTGGTGTCATCCTGAATGCTCTCGAGCGTCTCGCGAAGGCCGACATAGAACTCCGGCGACAGAGAGTTGCGGGTTGAGGGATCATTGTTTGTGATGGTGAGAACGCCGCCATCGCGCGTGGTTAAAACGCGTTCAGTCATGTCTGTTGCCTCTTGGGTTGACTGAAAGTGATGTGCAATCTTTCGACGGACCGAGGCCGCCGTCAAATTGACGTTCCCAATAGTCGCGCGCGGGCTGCGGAAG
>NW_017823557.1:0-246 GCF_001891065.2 Hippocampus comes
ATTAAATTGAACGCTTAAACCATCAATGGTAAAATCGAAAGCGGCTACTGGAATCTGAAAAACTTCTAATTGAATAGGATTGGAGGTTATATCTTCAAAGCAACTACTGGATATAATAAGTCTGAAAGGGGTATTAGCCATTTGAGTAGTTACGCCATTAATGAAAAGGCGATTACTTTGCGTTCCGCTAAATACTGGCCCATCACTCAAATTCTCAAATCGGTTGCCATTATCTACTTGCCATTG
>NW_017823559.1:0-246 GCF_001891065.2 Hippocampus comes
ATTCGATTGAATTATTTTCTGGACTACTTTTTGATCCATAGATTAAGTTTACATGCTGTACGTAGTGTGTATTGAGTGTGTTATTCATGCAACATCCTAAAATTGAAGTGCGTCGACTGCTTGTGGAGTACAAGGGATAATCAACGCATCAGTACCAGAGGGGCCGGCTGCAGGTCCTCTGTCCTGATAAGACAATCTGTTCATCAGAGGTTTCAATGGCACCAGATGATGCAAAAAAAAAAAAAA
>NW_017823560.1:0-246 GCF_001891065.2 Hippocampus comes
ATTTCGTCCAGTGAACTTTTAAAGGCAGCCACGGGACGCTTCCAAGTCCTCGATGATGCCCATCGCTCTCTCTAATTAGCGCTCCAGTTCGCGGAAGGTGTTTAGCATGATAACAACCAAGCGCGTGTCCCTTGAAACGGTCACGCTTTACGCTTTGGTGTACGACAAGTAACCCACTGATTGTTGCGCTTTTCTCGATCGGTGGACGACAACTCCCGTTTGCCGATCCAAAGGGCGGATGTGAAA
>NW_017823561.1:0-246 GCF_001891065.2 Hippocampus comes
TTTTTTTTCCAAACAAAATTTTTATTAACCCTTTCAGGGACAGCTGTTACTACTGTGGCCCGCCAATCATGTCATCAGGATAACAGGTTATCAGTATTGGTGCATGAAAGGGTTCAATTAATTACTGCTTTTTTTTTCATATTTTTCGTAAACAGATTTCGGATTAAAACAATCCAGTGGCCATACACCATTAGCGTATTTTTTTTTTTTTAATGACAAAAATGGACATACGTGCTTTTCACAGGA
>NW_017823562.1:0-246 GCF_001891065.2 Hippocampus comes
ATTGCAGAGTTTCTGGAAATCCTGGGTGAAAGAAGTCGCAAAGGGGTCAAAGGGCGCGAGGAGCGCGCAGACATCACAGAGAGTTCTTTGATCTACCAGCAAGCCTTCCGCTTTTGGGTGAACCGTCAAGCTGCGGATCTGTACCGTGCTCGATATGGCGAAAGTCCGCCCAGCAAGGTGGGGGGCAAGTCCAGTAAATTTGTCTATCCGCCAGATTTTCTCCACATTGTTGAGAATTACCGAGAG
>NW_017823563.1:0-246 GCF_001891065.2 Hippocampus comes
CCGCTTTTTGTTTTCTGTATAAATGTCATCAATAACACTTCTACTCACCGTTGTACAGTACATGTGCATTTGTCGCGTTGCAATAACAGCACGTGTTGGTTGACATATTATGGTTAGCCAGATGGGACATTGGACTCAGTTGGAAGTTGAGAAGCAATATCATGGGAAGTCAAAATTGTGACTATTGATTATAATAAAATGATATGTATTGTCATGGAATAGCTGCTCGTTAAAAGAGTTAACCGA
>NW_017823564.1:0-246 GCF_001891065.2 Hippocampus comes
ATGTGCAATTGGATTTGGACCGACGGCCATCAATCTTTATTTTTCATGCATAAAAAAGTTTGCCAAAAACATACGATCCGTTTACTTCGCAATCATCTTGACTACACTTTGGGATTGTGCTCTGCTTTAATATTGGAAACGTCAAATCCGGCAAACTTCCGCATATAATATTTGATATTGCTTCCGTAGGCATCGGAAAAATCAATTTTTCCGTAAGACCGTAAATATTTTTTCACATTACCTGCA
>NW_017823565.1:0-246 GCF_001891065.2 Hippocampus comes
AGAACATCCTGATTTGGGTTTTTTTCGGTCATGGTGTGTGCTCTCCGTGTGATCATTTCAATCATTTGCAAGGATAAACATTGGTTTTTAATCAAAAGTTCACTTGAAAGACACTTGGTATGATTCGCATTGACAACATTTAACACTATTTGCGGACACTTTTGGCACCATTTGGATAGCACCCATCAGAAAATTAAACACACATTTTATCTCCTCCTTTGAACTTTGCGTGTATGTATTTTTTTT
>NW_017823567.1:0-246 GCF_001891065.2 Hippocampus comes
AGATCAGGCACGGGCCTGCACCACGATAAAGGGCGCGACCTCGCCCGAGAGGCCCGGTTCTTTGCCTGTGCGGCTGTAGGTGATGGCAAAACCGGTCTCGGTCAGCAGCGCGATGAGGGGCTGTTCCTCCATGTAAGAGTACAAGCGCCCGATACTGTCCCGCGCCTCACCTGTGCCCAGCTTGGTGCCAAAGTGAAACAGTCCCCCCGGCGTCAGCGCATTGCGGATCGTTGCAAAATGGGCCGG
>NW_017823568.1:0-246 GCF_001891065.2 Hippocampus comes
AGATCCAGCGCAGCAACGGTCACCTCGAATTGTGCAAAGGAATTGCGCGTCATTTCAATCGCGGCGTCCAGTTCATGGTCATGCAGCCGCATCAGCGACACGCAGACATCGCGCGGGTCGCGGTAGTTGATGAACCCGGTGACCCAGGGAGAGCCTGCCAAAAGATCGGTCGCCTCCTGATGCCAGGTATGTGTGTGGATCAGAACCGCGCGATGCCGTTCTTTCCCTGATCGTTTAAGATCGCGC
>NW_017823569.1:0-244 GCF_001891065.2 Hippocampus comes
AGAGAGAGAGAGAGAGAGAGAGAGAGAGAGGGCGCTGGGGAGTCAGACGGCCAGGACGATGCAGTAGTGGAAATCCACCAATACTATACAAAGTATGAATGAAAAATCAAGAGTAAATCGCAATTGTCTTTAAAAAAAATAATCATAAATAAATAAATAAATAAATAATGGTGATTTTCAACTTCTTCCATCTGGGGTTGCCACAGCAAGTCACTCACTTGAAATACTGCATAATATGAGGAAT
>NW_017823570.1:0-246 GCF_001891065.2 Hippocampus comes
AGAGAGAGAGAGAGAAACCGCCTTTGCATGTGCAGATGAGCGCGCCGCACTTTGCAGGACAATACAGGGGGGGGAAGGAGTGCTTTGAATGTCATTAACGGTGCCACATAAAAGAGCGAGATTGGGGATCTCGGAGTGGTGAGGCGCATGCCTGCGACGCTTTAAAAATGTTAATCCGTTTCCAGTTTCATACACTTGGTTTTGGGGGCAAAGTTTTTGATGGCATTCAAAAACACATGAGGGGGG
>NW_017823571.1:0-246 GCF_001891065.2 Hippocampus comes
AGAGTTTGTGAGTTAATGAGTGAATAAGAGAGTGACCCGAAGTTTAAGAAGTATTAAAAACGCAAACAAGTTGTTCAGAGAGTTAGGTATTGATTGAATCAAGATGTTCGGGTGGCAGCTGATGAAAGAACACTCAGGTACGGAGAGGCTGAATATAACATTTGGTTTTATTGATAATGTTCTGTGGGTTCAACTAAGTAGGTCATCTAATAAACAATTTAATAGCAGAATATTGCGGTGAGTAAA
>NW_017823572.1:0-246 GCF_001891065.2 Hippocampus comes
AGCTGCATTTTTTCGTCTTGGGAAAGTTTAGAAACGTAACTTGAAAGCGGCATATAATCGGAAGCAGAAACGTTCTTGTTTTTTTCAGCTAGAGCAACAAAGTGTTCTTTTCTTCCGTGGTGCTTTGCAACCATCAAAGTTTTACCACCTACCGAGAGCTGTCTTTTACTTTCGTGTTCCAAAAAGTCCTTTTTGGCAAGGATATCATGTGCAACTTTACGGCGTAAGACAGATGGGACGGAATTA
>NW_017823575.1:0-246 GCF_001891065.2 Hippocampus comes
ACACACACACACACGTATGTATGTATACACACCCCTACATCCCACCTGTTGTTGCTGTACCCTGGGGGGCTACCATCATCCAGCCTTCTGTAGTCAAGACTGAAAGTGATGTCATAAGAACCGTTAAAGAGCCCCGGCTGGGCTCTGACGCATTATAGAGGGGAATCCACTCGCCATGCAGATGCGATGCACCGAGGATTTGCACTGACGTGTTTTGTCAGACGCCGCAAAACACACACACACACA
>NW_017823576.1:0-246 GCF_001891065.2 Hippocampus comes
AGTTCGGCTGCCCGGACGGCACCTTCAGCGTGCCTGACGAGGACCCGGAGTCGATCTGCCGGTTCGAGAACAGCAGCGACTCCGCCTGCGTGCCGATCCTGCTCGGCACGGATGGCCGCGGCGACCTGGGCGGCACGCTCATCGGCGGCTTCTCCCCCGGTACGCACGCCTACGCGCAGTTCCTGCTCGCCTCCGGCGGCGACGGGGAAGCGGTCAACGACGGCATGAGCCTGTTCTTCTACGGCG
>NW_017823578.1:0-246 GCF_001891065.2 Hippocampus comes
AGTGAGTTACGCCTCCTTAGCCAATCACAGCCGGCGATGACAGTCGCCGCAGAGACCCTATTAAAAACAGTGGCACTCACTCTCATATAATATAATCAATGTGGTCCTCTCTCAGGAAGCCCTGCGAACAAATGCATGAGACAGGCGGGGCGTGTTCCTGTCAATCGTCAGCAAAACGGGCGTCTGTCAATGATGGAATGAGAGGTCGCTATTACTTGACCCGGTTAGTGACGATTATGCTGACGG
>NW_017823581.1:0-246 GCF_001891065.2 Hippocampus comes
GTCGAACAACACTGAGGTCGTACAGCATTGATGCTAAGCAAAATGTTTGTCTTCGAATGCTTTCCATGTTTTATTTATAACCAACGGTTCATGTCTTTTTGCTCTCTTGTGATAAGTGGAAGCATGTGCAACGCAAATTTTAATTGACGACGGGTAAAATTAACGATCAAGTATGCACCCAAGAAGAGATTTCTATTCAAATACATTTCAGTCCAACTTTACTTTCCCCCTTTTAGATGCATAAAG
>NW_017823583.1:0-246 GCF_001891065.2 Hippocampus comes
CAAATAGTAAATTCCAAAGGTATCGATTTATTGAGGACCAAACAGCTTAATGAAAACCATCTACCTATAGAAATTGGAGGCTTTCAATTCAAAGGGATCAATTTTGGCTTCAATAATAGTATCTGTATATTCGGTAAACATCATAATTT
Source organism: Hippocampus comes (assembly GCF_001891065.2). Classification (NCBI taxonomy): domain Eukaryota; kingdom Metazoa; phylum Chordata; class Actinopteri; order Syngnathiformes; family Syngnathidae; genus Hippocampus; species Hippocampus comes. The sequence goes on from NW_017823583.1 coordinate 150, forward strand.
CATTTTTAGACTTGTTGTAAAGTTCAGAATTTGTATTTTTAGTTCATGGCAGCTAAAAGAAAAAAAATTCGTCAAGCCGTTGTAATTATACATGGAA
>NW_017823584.1:0-246 GCF_001891065.2 Hippocampus comes
CAAATGCGGCTGATGCCCGCCTCGATGCACCGACGTATCATCGGAATATTGAACCGATTCTATCCGTGCTGGCGCCCCGACTGCCGCATGAAGCCGGCCACATCCTCGAAATCGGCTGCGGTACGGGCCAGCATATCACGACGTTCGCTGGGAAGTTTCCGGCACATACCTGGCATCCGACAGATATGAGCAAAGAAAGTCTGGACAGTACGGCAGCCTGGATCAGCCAACTCAAAACACCGAACG
>NW_017823585.1:0-246 GCF_001891065.2 Hippocampus comes
CAACTGAAGCACGAAGACTCTCAGTAAGAGCAACCAAACTCCCCAACGTATTCCCAATGAGTTCCGTAGCACTACCACCGTCAAATTGGATGGCTTGCTTCACTGCTTGTGCTGCGGCCTGCACTTGTACCCCGGCGGAGATACCCTCGTGGAGAACTTCTAGCGCTTCATTGGCAAGACCTACATCTACGCCGTTCGGTCGCACCAACCGACTTACAATTCGCCTCTCCACCAGAGAGTTCAGTG
>NW_017823586.1:0-246 GCF_001891065.2 Hippocampus comes
CACACCCACGGCGGGCTGGTCGAAAAACACCTCGGCACCTTCGAGAAGCACCCGCCGGTGATGGCCGCGGTCAGCGTCGACGGGACGCGTGCCTGCCACGACGCCTTCCGGGGCAAGCGGGGCAGCTACGACGCCGCGCTGCGGGCGATCAAGGCGCTCAAGCGGATCGGCGTCGGCGAGGTCGTCGCGGGCACGACGATCCACCGGCAGAACGCAGACCTTTTGACAGACATGATCCCCGACATC
>NW_017823587.1:0-246 GCF_001891065.2 Hippocampus comes
CACCCTGTACGTTTCGGTGGCATGACATCACCCGACAAAGGCGCTGCTGCCGCATCGCTTGTCGACGTTTCGAGGCCTCCCGGGGTGCCCGGCGGGGTGAAGTTTGTCGGGCTGACCGCTGGGACCGTCGGAAGCCAGTTTTCAAAAAAGCGACGCTCGCAGTCTTCATCCGTCGGCCCGGTCACGTTTGCGATCTGTCGCCAGGCACGACGGTCGAGTGTCCACCGGATGAGCGAATCTGCTTCA
>NW_017823589.1:0-246 GCF_001891065.2 Hippocampus comes
CATCTAATTGATGGTACCACCTGGATCAAGTCCCTCAAAGGGAAGCAGGTTTTGGACAACCGATGCAAGCAAGCTTTGCTGGAGCTTGGTGACAAAGATCCTGACGGCAACTATGATTCTGCGGCCATGAAAGAATACAACCTCAAGAAGAGGGAAGTACTTGCATCCGACCCTACTTGCAATTTCTTCAGTCTTGATACAGCCAAAAGAATGCACGTTGTTGATGACAAGGTGTTTCATCGCCCC
>NW_017823590.1:0-245 GCF_001891065.2 Hippocampus comes
GTGTGTGTGTGTGTGTGTGTGTGTGTGTTAGGTAGAGAAATAAAAAGGGAAGACGGACAGCAGCTGTATGTCACAAAATTAGACATTCATCAGTCATTATCTATAAAAATTAAATTATTATATATGATGTGTAGTTGTCAACAACAACAAAAATATACAGAATATAATGTTTATCCTGTAAACCAAGGGTCACCAACATTTTTAAAGCCTGAGAGAATGCTTCTTGCATTGCGATTAATGCGAAG
>NW_017823592.1:0-246 GCF_001891065.2 Hippocampus comes
AAAGGCCAAATCTGCAGTGAGTCGGATGAACCCTCGAGGACAAGGGTGCCCAAATCCTATCTTCGAGAGCCGATATCCAGCCTGTTTTAGATGTCTCCCTCCTCCATGAGGTGTGTGACCTGATTCAAATGATCAACTCATCAGCATGCTTTTCGGGAGCCTGATACCCATCCTGATCATTTGATTTAAGTGTGTTGGAGGAGGGAGGCATCTAAAAGAAGCTGGATAGGGGCTCTCAAGGACCAG
>NW_017823593.1:0-246 GCF_001891065.2 Hippocampus comes
CAAAGATACTTCAGCCAGGCGACAAGATTTCACCAACATAACCGATTGTACTGATTTCCCTTTGAAGTTCTGCAAACATAGATGGACTGAAAACGGACCTGTGTGTAGTAGGGTTCTGCTGTTATGGCCCCACTTGAAATCATATGTTCAAGCATGCGAAAGTAAAAAGGTAGCAAAACCCACTAGCAACTCCTATAAAACACTCCTTGAGGCAGTCAATGACAAGTTGACAATTGCCAAACTGTC
>NW_017823596.1:0-246 GCF_001891065.2 Hippocampus comes
CATTTTCCAGGCAGTCATCGTGAGTACTTGTACTTAAGTGCATTGCCATGCCAATATTTGTTCAAGACTGCATCTCTTTGCATTTGGATCAGATGTTTGTGCACCAAGAAGAGTCAACAATGTGCAAACTTCCACAATGCATCGGATGACTCCATGAAACACGGCAGAAACGAGCTCGCCGCTGCAGACGGGATGGCGGAAAGTCTCCTAATCTATCAGCGCAGTTCGTCTTGTTGGTGGCACCTG
>NW_017823597.1:0-246 GCF_001891065.2 Hippocampus comes
CAGGACGAGCACCGGGAGCCCGAGCGACCCCGCCAGCGCCTCGAAGATAAACGTCTTGCCCGCGCCGATCGGCCCGGCGACCGCCGCCCCCGGAAGGGCCTCCTCGCCGGTCGCCTGGATCCGGGGGATCATCTCGCCCTGAAAGAATGCTTTAAGCCGGGTGTAGCCGACGACGTCGTCGAGGGTATGCTCGGGCTTGCTGAACGCGACGGTGTCCTCGCCGAGCTGGCCGACGATGTAGCGCTC
>NW_017823598.1:0-246 GCF_001891065.2 Hippocampus comes
CAGGTCGAAAAAGCCTTCAAAAAACAGGGCATCAACATCCTCACCGGCCACGTGACCGAGTCGATCCAGACCACCAAGACCGGCATCAAGGCTGTCGTCGGCAAGGTCAACGACGACAGTAAGACCCAAACCCTCGAGGCCGACAAGGTCCTCGTCGCCATCGGCGTCCGGGGCCGGTACGACGGCCTCTTCGACGACACCCTCGGCATCGAAACCGTCAAAGACCACATCAAGGTCGACTACCGG
>NW_017823599.1:0-246 GCF_001891065.2 Hippocampus comes
CCAAGAGTGTCACATTCAGTTCATATGACCGTAACAGCACGGCAATTGACAGTAACGGAGGTCAATGGGCCATTGAAGAAAACAAAATGGTTTCAGAAAAAGGACAGGTACTGGAGCGTTTCCAGAGCCATAATGCATTTTGGTTTGGCTACAAGGCCGCTTTTCCTGAGGTTGAATTAATAAAATAAAAGTTAGGCAGAATCAGAACATTATGAACTCGTCTTGAGTTGTAAGATTCAAGTGAAA
>NW_017823600.1:0-246 GCF_001891065.2 Hippocampus comes
CCAGTACTTCTATAAATGGAATTTCCACAGGAGGCATTCCAAAATTGGGGATAACTACCCAAGCCAGCTATACCAGCAATCCAGGATTGGTCTATGTCAATGAACTTATCCACATTTTGAGTGTGGAATCTAAAAGAAAAAAAGAAGCAAAAAAAGAAAATATTATGATGATTATGATTAGAATATATTTTAATAACTAAATTACATTTATATTGTTAACTGTCTAGACAATTGGGGTAAGTCCAA
>NW_017823601.1:0-246 GCF_001891065.2 Hippocampus comes
CCCCAGCAGCGTGAACAGCCGACGCCGCAGGACCTGCCCCGCCATCGTGTAGTCGTCGCAGCTCACCGCGACCACCGCCCGGTCGCGCGGCCGGACCAGCAGCGGGTACGCGTAGTGGATGCTCAGCTCCGCCGACATCAGGTACTCGAATGCCTGGGACAGGTGGTGCTCCGCATCCAGCTCGACACACAGCACGTCCTGCTCGCTGAACGGGTACTCGAACCGGCTGAGCAGCCGCCGCGCCAG
>NW_017823602.1:0-246 GCF_001891065.2 Hippocampus comes
CCCCTTCTATGCAGAAAGTGGTGGTCAGGTTGGAGATAAGGGTTTACTTTGGTTTGGGGAAGAAAAAATTCCCGTTTTGGACACCATCAAAGAAAATGACCTGATCATTCATATCGTAAAGAATTTACCAGGAGATATCCAAGGTTTTGTAAAAGCAGCAGTTAATGCCCCCAAACGACATGCCACTGAAAACAACCATACGGCCACTCACCTGATGCACGCAGCCTTGCACCAAGTATTAGGGAA
>NW_017823603.1:0-246 GCF_001891065.2 Hippocampus comes
CCCCGCCTTCGGGGTTACTGCCCGGCGTGTTGCCGGTGGTGGGGGTGCTGCCGGGGTAGAAGAAGAGGTACCCGCCGAGGACGGCGAGGGCGAGCAGGAGTACGACGATCCAGGCCCCCTTGCGGGACTTTCGGCGGGAGACCATATGCTGACGTGAATACCCGGGCCGACCGGCTTGTGATTGCAGTGCCATCCATGGTCTCCTTGTCGCGCGGGCCTCGATGCCTGCGGTCCCGTCCGGGAAGG
>NW_017823605.1:0-246 GCF_001891065.2 Hippocampus comes
CCTCCCACCCCGCCCAGAGCTCCCGCATGAGCCCGAGATGCACGCGCCGCAGCGGAACGTCGTAGAGCAGGTCGCCGCCCCCGAACCAGAGCAGCACGCGTGCGTCGACGTCGAGCACGGCGCCGCCTTCGGCCCAGACCTCATCGAGCCACGTCGCGCCCTCGGCCTGCGAGCGCTGCGATCGAATCAGCCCCTCGGCGGGACCCGGACCCCAGAAGAGGTCCTTGTCGAGCGTGCTTCCACGCC
>NW_017823606.1:0-246 GCF_001891065.2 Hippocampus comes
CCTAAGGTCTACACCATCACTACTATAAAAGGTAAAATCCCCCATACTGGAAGGAGGAACCACTTCAACGGTCAATGAAGCCGAAACACCTTGATAGGCCGCAATCAATTCTGTTTGCCCTGTTAATTTTGGAAAAACGTTTAGTTCCGAATCAATGCTCAATATTGTTTCGTTCGCGCTTGACCATTCAATGTTAACATTGGCAATTGTCTGACCTGCAGCATTTTTTGCCTCTGCGTTGGGAAC
>NW_017823607.1:0-246 GCF_001891065.2 Hippocampus comes
CCGCCGCACCCGGGCGCAGAACGATGAGCACACCGATGAACCCGGCAATGACGGCCGCCCAACGCGGACCGTCCACCCGCTCTCCCAGAAACGGAACAGCCAAGGCAGCGACGAACAAAGGCGCGGCAAAGGATATCGCATAGGTGTCGGCCAACGGCAGAACGGTGAGCGCATAGGCGAACGACACCATGAGACTGAGATTGATTAGGCCCCGGCTGATCAGGGCCAAGGGGCGCTTGGTCCGAA
>NW_017823610.1:0-246 GCF_001891065.2 Hippocampus comes
CCGTCTGGCCCTGACCATCGCTATACGAACTGGTCAGGTTACCGTCCATGTCGATGCGGTTGGTGCGGGCTACATCGCCAAAGCCCGTCAGATTGTGCGTCTGGTCGTACTGCGTCGAGTCCCAGCGGATCAGAGTATTGGGAGAGCTGTCGGCCGGGCCCGTTACCAGCGCCGTCATCACCGTGCGTCCCAGACCATCCCGCACCGAGACCTGCATGGTCTTCTCATCCGGACTGATCACGACCG
>NW_017823611.1:0-246 GCF_001891065.2 Hippocampus comes
CCGTCGAGCCCGGCCAGCAGATGATCAAGATCGTCAACGACGAGCTGATCCGGCTGCTCGGGGGCGACGAGGCGCTGGCGGCGGCCAACCAGAGCGGTGCGGGCTACATCCCCGGTGAGGCCGCGTCCGGGGGCGAGCTGATGTTTGTCTCGCCCGGGCCGACGGTGATCATGATGTGCGGGCTCCAGGGCTCGGGCAAGACCACGACCTGCGGCAAGCTGGCGGGCCACCTCAAGAAGCGTGGTA
>NW_017823612.1:0-246 GCF_001891065.2 Hippocampus comes
CTAAAGGCCAAAGGATTAGTGCCAAGAGTGCCCCGCGTTCCGCCTGCCGGCGCAACCCAGGAATGGCTGGGCAGCATTGCAATTGCGGCCAATCCAACATCGGATAGTCGTTCGACCTCGGGCCAGAGAGCGGAAAACTGATAACATCGATTGACCGCCAGAGCGGCAATCCCGTGTCTTTGGGTATTCGCAATCAGTTCGGGCATCGCCGAATCGACCGCCAGCAATGACATTGCACCGAGCGCA
>NW_017823613.1:0-246 GCF_001891065.2 Hippocampus comes
TTGTTTTTTTTGACAGGACCTTGAACGTAGTACATAAAATAATGCACCCAAATTGACAGAGAACAAGACAAATGATACATATAAAATAATAACAGAACCTGTAAATTGCCTTTGAAACTATGGCACAACGTATTTGCGTCAAGTCAAAATAGCCCAGTTTTAGTGCTTCCTTCTCACGGGAACGCATTTTGTTTGATCAAGACATCAGGCTTTCCTGCAACGATCCGTGTTTCAATGGAGTTGTGA
>NW_017823614.1:0-246 GCF_001891065.2 Hippocampus comes
CTCATCGCCAACGTCATCTATCCCTCACGCCGCCGGCTCTGAGGGATAGGCCTCGCGCGGCTAGCCTTTGAAGCTGGCCTTTGAAACTAGCCTTTGAATTGGAGGGGGATTCCCGCGCACATCAAGATGACGCGGTCACAATGCTCAGCGCAGCGTTGCGTCAGCAAACCACTCAGATCACGAAAGCGGCGGGCGAGGGGGGAGAGGGGGACGATGCCCATGCCTACTTCGTTGCTCACCAAGACG
>NW_017823615.1:0-246 GCF_001891065.2 Hippocampus comes
CTCCACTCGGATTTTACGACGCTCGACGAAGTCCCACGCCGCGGGCCAGCTAGCACCGTGCTGCGTTGGCCGTGCCCAAGTTCAACAGCGGTGGATGAGGAGGAGTCTTTCCGGAGAAATAAAGCGCAGGGACGCGGAGCGGACCGAGCCATTCCCGGAAAGACTCATCGGAATCCGACGCCCAACTACTGTGATTGGATCGAGTTCCACTCCTCCGCGGTAGCGACCATGGTTAGGACATCGTAC
>NW_017823616.1:0-246 GCF_001891065.2 Hippocampus comes
CTCGGACATGATGACGAGTTCCAACAACTGGCTGCTGACTACGCAAAGACGCGTTTGGGGGAAGAACAACTCGGCCTGGAGCATGTGGATCTCGGCGAAGCGGATCCACCGCCTTATGATCCGGAACTGGGTGTGCCGCCCACGCCACGGCAACTGTATCGACTGGCCGCCCAAGAAGATGTCGCGCACGTTTGTGAGATCATGGAACGCTGCCGCGAGCAGTCTCCGCAGAGTCCCATCTACAAC
>NW_017823617.1:0-246 GCF_001891065.2 Hippocampus comes
CTTTCGATTGAGCCAACCACGGTAGTTTTGAATGAATCAACACCCACTTTATTCAGTTCCGTCAAAATTGAGCTCGCTGGAAGAGCTTCATTCGAATCGATACCACCGCCGAATTTGGCTTCGCTTGTTTCAACCGTTTTTTGTGCACTCGTTTCCGAAACCTCAATGTCATTTTCTTTAGCTGCCAAACCTGCGCAAGCGGCGACAAACATTACCAAACCCATATAAACCAACATCTTCATATTC
>NW_017823618.1:0-246 GCF_001891065.2 Hippocampus comes
CTTTCGGATTGGATCGGCAATCCACCAACCGACGTAGTATGTAACCACTGTCATCAGCCCTAATCCGATGAGAGCACCAATGATCAAGTTGTTTCGCAAGGAGGTTACACCGGCGAACGCTTCGTCGATGCCAATTTCGGTTATAATTGCCCACTTTGCACCTTTGAAGCTGAACGGTGTGTAGGCAGAAAGGACGTCGCGCCCACCGCGGCCGGTCCCAATGCTGAGCCCTTCCTTGCCGGCAAG
>NW_017823619.1:0-246 GCF_001891065.2 Hippocampus comes
CTACAAACAATAATACGTGCACATTTAAGTGGAGCGATTATAAAATCCCTTTTTGAAACTGACAAGACAATGTTTTCAAAAGATTGGGGTTTCGTGAAGCAAGGTTCGAGAAAGTTAAGAAAATGAAACCAAAGTATCATTAGTAGTTCAACAACTAATGAAAAATGAAATGAAATGCAATATCAGTGACATAGGAAAACATGATCAGCTGTACCTAGCAAGTTGTATAAGTGTGCTATATGGAAG
>NW_017823621.1:0-246 GCF_001891065.2 Hippocampus comes
CTGTCACTCCGTCTCGCCTTATGCGTTTCCCGCAATGCCAGAACCGTGACGGGAAGAGCGAGCACGCCGACAAGAACAAGGGCTAGGAAGCCGGCCCTCCATCCAAAGGCTTCGTCCAGAAGGCCGCCGACCAGCGGGGCAAGCATCGGCCCGACGACCATGCCCATGGTGACATAGCCGATGATGCTTGCGGATTTTTCGCGGCTGGCGCAATCCCGGATGATAGCGCGAACGAGAACCAGGCCC
>NW_017823622.1:0-246 GCF_001891065.2 Hippocampus comes
CTGGATCAGTCGATCGAGACCGCGCGACAAATGGTCGATGAGGCGCTTGAATATCCGGCGGAACACGCGTCCGAAATTGCAGAGGCCTTTGGCGAACTGGGCCGCTTCCTGCTGGCCCGCACCCACTAGGTTGGGTTGAGATCCAGCTCCGCGTCCGGGTCAGGACAGTGATTTGGCTGCAACCGAGGTGTTCGCAACGCGGCCAGCCGAACCTTCGCGGGTTCTGCTCCATCCAAAGATCACTGC
>NW_017823624.1:0-246 GCF_001891065.2 Hippocampus comes
CGCCAGATCGATTGGGACCGGTTCTTCGATTTCGAATCATCGATCCAGGGCGATCTGGACGACGACGAGGATCAGTTCAAAGGATTGCAGGTCAGTCGCAAGATCGATCGCTTCCTGGCAAGGCCCATGCTGCGCATCCCCGAATTCATGATGCTCGGGCGACAGGTGCCGCCAGACCTCCTGAAAGAGCAGCTCCTTCCGGACCGTGCCGTCCTGAGCCTGGCGTCGCTCAACCTGCAAAGGGCG
>NW_017823626.1:0-246 GCF_001891065.2 Hippocampus comes
CGCTGCTTCATCTTGTACGCGTCCTCGTCGTCCACCTGCACCACCTCGTCGATGACATCGCGGTTGAGGACGGAGGGGATGAAGCCCGCGCCGATGCCTTGAATCTTGTGCGGACCCGGATCGCCACCCGCGAGAACGGGCGAACGCGAGGGCTCGACTCCGATGATCTTCACGTCGGGGTAGACGCTCTTGAGCGTCTCGCCGACGCCCGTGATCGTGCCGCCGGTCCCGATGGCGGAGACGAAC
>NW_017823629.1:0-246 GCF_001891065.2 Hippocampus comes
TAATAGTGCCTTTGACAGATTGGAAAGAAAGGTATTCAATTGCAGATTGGATGATTAAAATTGTGAAAAATACTACGAATAATCTGACCAAAGATTCAGCGGCAGATTGTTTTCAGGTTAGATCTCTTTCACAAAAAAGGATGATCCGAAAAATTGGTGAAATAAAGCCAGAAAAAATGCGAGAGATAGAAGAAGCACTTGGAAAAGTGTTAGGGATTAAATAGACCGGTCGAGAAAATTTGATTA
>NW_017823631.1:0-246 GCF_001891065.2 Hippocampus comes
TATCCCGCCCCGTCCTGCACTTCAGCATTGTAGTCGGGGTTGCGCGGTATCCCCAGCTCCTCTGCACCTGCAATGAACGCCTCTGAGACCGGGTGATGCCAGTCGAGGTCCGTGATGGGCAACTCGCCGTCTTGCCCGCGGTAAGCCGGATCGATGGTCGGTGCCAGCCTTCTCTCCGTGCGGCGGAAATAGGGGAGAACTTCCCGATAGGACCAGCCAGGATTTCCGAGCGCTGCCCACTGATCA
>NW_017823632.1:0-246 GCF_001891065.2 Hippocampus comes
TATTCCGGAGCCTTGATCAAGAGGCTCCCGAGTGCGTGGCGCGCGCCTCCCTCTTCAGATACGACGATTTGAAATGAACCTGATCGTGTGCGAGACTCGCCGTCCATTTCAAATGCGAGCTCTGCCGTCTGACGCGTCGCGACCAACCGTTGCGCGCGCCGCACTTAGACGGCCCGAGACGCGTCAAGACTACTCGGAACGGACTCCCAGAGGCGACGTTTGTCTGCGACGCGTCCGTCCGGCCCC
>NW_017823634.1:0-246 GCF_001891065.2 Hippocampus comes
TCTTCTGTCCCCCGGTCAGATCAGCAAGATAGACTGCACCGTTCATGGGGACTTCAATCGAGCCTTCGGGCGTAGGTCCGTGGATGCTCAGGCCGGCCTCCAATCCTTCGAGCCGCCGCACCCGCGACGTTGCATTGACCACAACCGTTTCTGCCCCGGTCACGTCCTGTAAGGCACCGACCAGATCGTCCACCATCAGATCGGCCCAGGCCGCATTCGGTTGAACCACGACCGCGTCGCCAAACC
>NW_017823636.1:0-246 GCF_001891065.2 Hippocampus comes
AAAAAAAATAAATAAATAAAAAATCAAGACTGGCTTCAAGGCAACACAGCATGCGATCCTCATTTCACACCTCAGTGATGAAGCCATCTGCAGCGTAATATAATGACATGACTTTGAAGTTACACCGAGTGCCCACTCGATGAAAATAATCTTACAGGGTGCCGAGATCGATAGGGGCACAAATCAAATCTCATCGCATTAACTAACAACACCTCATCCATAACCTTTGGTGTATTTTGCCCCCCC
>NW_017823637.1:0-246 GCF_001891065.2 Hippocampus comes
TCGGCCCCATTTGCGCTTGCGAACTATGCGTTCCTGGGCTGGTTCATTGGCCTTGGCCAGGCGCGCACGGCATTTTTCCTGCAACTGCTGTTGAACGTCTCCAACATGGTGTTTGATGTGGTTCTGGTGCTCGGCTTCGGCATGACGGCAGATGGCGTTGCGTTGGGCACGTTGCTGGCGTCCATGGTTGCGGCGGTGGGCGGTGTGTGGGCCGCCCATCTTGAACTCAAGCGGCGCGGTGGGACC
>NW_017823640.1:0-246 GCF_001891065.2 Hippocampus comes
TGAACTGATAATTGGCTTTTTTCTTGGATTTTTATCCCAGCTTTTTGTTTTGAAATACTGGTTATAGAATGTAAAAAATAAGTCCGATACGCAGAGGCCTCATATCTAATCGTGCCCCATTGTCCAAAAAAACATTGTCTTCTAAAAGTGGATTTAGAGCATAGTATGCATGTATATTCCAAGTATTAAAACCAAAATTCAATATGAGTCCATATTGCAGATTTTGAATATCATCATTATCAAAAC
>NW_017823641.1:0-246 GCF_001891065.2 Hippocampus comes
TGTCGCCGGGGCCAATGAAAAGTTGGGCGAATGCCCGCTGACCTACTGGTAGACGCGCCCGAAAGGGAGACATGGACACCCATGTTGTGCTGGTTCGAACCCGGCCCGGAGCAATCCGGTGGCGGAAAATATCGGTTTGCGAACATTTTGTCGCCCATTCAAATTGGGAACGCGAGTAAACGAAGATGACTGAAGAAAACACATTCGACCCCGTGACCGGGGAACATCTGAAAGACTGGGGGCATC
>NW_017823642.1:0-246 GCF_001891065.2 Hippocampus comes
TTTTTTTTTTACACAGTTTGACGAGAGCCGATTGGCTGATACTTGAGCAAGAAGAAGCTGATTGGCTGACAGTGAGTGTGACAGTGCATGTGTGTGTTGAATAAAAATGCATATGAATTAATAAATAGTGGACAGATGGGTTGGCACAATTCATTGCTTACACGTCTTTAAAAGTCGTTTGATGCCAACATCGCCATCTGTTGACACCGAACTATACTTCCTTTTTACACAACCACACACACACAC
>NW_017823643.1:0-246 GCF_001891065.2 Hippocampus comes
GACCTCACCGCCCGGCCGTGGTTTTTTATCTTCGAGTCCGCCTTCGACCGCTACGAAGAGCTCTCGGGCCTGGACTTTGTCTACCAGGCCAGCGACGACGGGGTGGCGATCAGCGGCGGCGCGCCCGGGGCCCTGGGCGTACGCCCGGATATCCGCCTCGGCGGGACGTTTATCGACGGCGAAAGCGGCCCGAACACCCTCGCGTTCAACTTCTTTCCGAATAGCGGCGACGGGGTGATCGACACC
>NW_017823644.1:0-246 GCF_001891065.2 Hippocampus comes
GATTGATCTGATCTTTGAAGTGAATGAAGGCCCGCGCGTTTATGTGGAGCGCATCAATATAAAAGGGAATACGCGCACGCTCGATAAGGTGATCCGCAGAGAGATTAGGATTGCCGAAGGCGATCCCTTTAATCGGGTATTGGTCGATCGCTCGCGCGCGCGTATTCGCTCGCTGCAATATTTCGGCGAAGTCGAAATCGAGGAGAAGCCGGGCTCGGCGCCGGATCGGACCGAGCTGGATGTAAC
>NW_017823645.1:0-246 GCF_001891065.2 Hippocampus comes
GAGCATGATGCTGACAGGGCGCAACGTGCGTTCGCGCGAGGCGAAGCGCATCGGCCTGGTCGATCAGGTCGTGCCGGCCCGCCATCTCCTGCGCGCCTCCCGACGCCTGGCGCTCGCGCCGCCCGCGCCTCGCCGGCGCCCCGTCACCCAGACATTACTGGATACGCCCTTCACACGTGGTCTGCTAGCGCGGCAACTGCGCCGTCAGGTGGCTACGCAGGCACGCCAAGCCCACTATCCAGCCCC
>NW_017823646.1:0-246 GCF_001891065.2 Hippocampus comes
GCAAGTAGCCCAAGTAGGCTTCATCGCCATTTAAAATACCCAGCCGATTATTGGTCATATGCACATAGCTGCGGTGGATTCTGGCTATTTCATTGGATTGGGAAGTGGGAAATAGGGATGCTAATCGCCCACGCATTTCGGTCATACCTGTGACCCATGCATGCAGCCAAGACTTTTGAAACCAATGGTCTGCGAGCAAGCCATTCCAAAGATGCTCACCAAAGGGGAGCAGTTGCGGGCTAGCCC
>NW_017823647.1:0-246 GCF_001891065.2 Hippocampus comes
GCAAGGACAACATTCTAACCCGCGGGCAAACCATCGAAGGGGTGGATGAAAGCCGGGCCGTGGATCTGATATTGGAGCCTGGTCAGATGTCGTTTCATCACATGCGGACCATCCATGGTTCCAAGCCGAACCGAAGCGCAGACAGGCGCATTGGGTTCACCATCCAGCCCTATATGATGCCGCAGATGCGCCAGGTCATCTCGCCAACCATGGCGCAATTGGTGCGCGGCACCGACACTCTTGGCC
>NW_017823648.1:0-246 GCF_001891065.2 Hippocampus comes
GTCCTGGTCAAAATCATAAGGAGCTATTATCGAAGCATTTTCAAAATGTTTGGGCAACTCCATTTTTGTGAAGCTTGCTGAATCGTTTTGCACAAAATAGCTGTCAAGCAGTTGCTCAGATTCACCAAAGAAATCTCCGCCACCGGAACCGAGCAATAGGTCATTTTTACCATCGCCATTAAAGTCTGCAATAGTGGCTGTTACATCTTCTTTAATGGAATCATTCCTTACTTTATCAATAATACC
>NW_017823649.1:0-246 GCF_001891065.2 Hippocampus comes
GCAGTGGCCACCGGATGTAGCAGACATCAACATTTTGGGCTGCAAGTCAATAAAACATCTCCTTCAAACATGTTCAACTTTTATATGTTTATGAGTAAGACACTTTATTGAATGTTTTCTGACTTTAATATGAGAATCTTGCCAACCTTGGTTTTTATTTATTTATTTATTTTTTTGCTTCATTGGCCCGAATCCTCTTCCTTATACATGTCATGTAATATTAGCAAATGAACACCGGTCTCTCGC
>NW_017823650.1:0-246 GCF_001891065.2 Hippocampus comes
GTTGTGTTGATGGACACGGGCGTGTTCCGTGGTCAGGGGTGACACTTTTGAGTACACGGAAGGCCAAACTTGAGTTGATGTGCTTCATTTTCATAGCGTATTTTCTGTATAGTATGTCGTTATTGTGACGCAACAGCTTCTAAAAACCCTTATGTGTCAAGCGTGATGAAAAGTTGGCAATAACTAAATACAGTATCGTGCAGGAGTGTCAAACTCATTCATGGCCCGGACCACGTTTTAGTTACC
>NW_017823652.1:0-246 GCF_001891065.2 Hippocampus comes
GTGTAATGTGTTATGTGGGTAATGTGAGCTAATAATCGGCCAATTAAATCAGCCAGTCTATTAATCGGGCGGACCTTAGTTAGTATGTGTTTTTGTTTTTGTGATTTGCTCAAGCTATCTAAGCTTAAATGTTACAGAATGATGATGAATTTGGTCAACCAATGAGTGACCAGCTGTGGTCACCCGTATATCATAGACCTGGTACTAGAACTAGAACTAAATCGTTTTTTGTATGTGTGTGTGTGT
>NW_017823653.1:0-246 GCF_001891065.2 Hippocampus comes
GGCGCCGACAAAATCGGCGTCATGATCGCGGAACCGGTGCTGGCTTCAGGCGGTGTGATTGTGCCACCGCAGGACTACTACCGCCGTTGCAAGACCATTTGCGAGGCCAACGACATTCTGTTTATTGCCGACGAAGTTGTGACGGCGTTTGGCCGTTTGGGCCACTGGTTTGCATCCGAAGACGAATTCGGCTTTGTGCCGGACATGATCACCACGGCAAAAGGACTCACCAGTGCCTACGTGCCC
>NW_017823654.1:0-247 GCF_001891065.2 Hippocampus comes
AAAAAAAAAAAAAAAAAATTCTCCCCCCCCCCAATGCAGGCCCGGGGCCCACTCAGGAGGAGCTGCGCCGTCGAGTGGACAATGGCGTCAAGGAATTTTGGTACTTTGTTCGAAGCGAGGTGAAGAAACTGGCCAATGTTGAGGCCAGCGAGAGGCAGAAATACGCCGAAACTCTCCTGACCGATTTGGGGAACCAGCAAAGGTGAGCGTGCGTCATGAATGCGTTCAGATTTCCGGGTCAAGAAGA
>NW_017823655.1:0-247 GCF_001891065.2 Hippocampus comes
AAAAAAAAAAAAAAAAAGTCCATCTGTGTGAATATGAAGCAGGCAAGCCCACCGCGGGGGTGTTGTATTGCTGTCATTAGAGGTGTTGTGTTTGTTTAACAGGCTGCTGAGAACAACCTTAACAACCTTTGCAAGTGTTGGCACCCTGCTGACACCTGACACGAGGCCTGCAGTTTTACGAACTTTTTTTCTTCCAACTCCTCCTCGCATTCTCCAGAGTAAAGACCAAAAAAACTCCGCATTGACT
>NW_017823656.1:0-247 GCF_001891065.2 Hippocampus comes
AAAAAAAAAAACAATTCATAATGTAGAGGAGGAAATTAAGTTGATGCTTTTTTTTTTTTTTTATGTGAAATTATGTATTTTTTGAATAAGGGTGCTAATTTTCTATGTGTTTTCAAGTGTATACCTCAACAAATTTATTAATCCTCAATTCGCATTGACAACAGCTGGACAATCTTATTTTGAATGAGATGCGTATTTCTTTTATCACTTTATTTATTTTTTTCACCTCTTGTGTCTGCCCTCCCCG
>NW_017823657.1:0-247 GCF_001891065.2 Hippocampus comes
AAAATGTCTTTTATTATTTATTATTTCACTGGTGCAGAGATCTTAATGCACACAGTACTTTGTGGGATATTTTTAATGATGACAATGGAGTAATAGTGGAAGAAATTAGAAATGAAAAACCTGGTGTGTGTGTGAATATGGGAGAGGAACTGTGATAAATATGCATACCGGGTAGTGTCAGCAATTACGGAGCCCCAGACATGACACTCGAAAGAAAAAAAAAATACTTTGTGCGCACAAACTACTG
>NW_017823658.1:0-247 GCF_001891065.2 Hippocampus comes
AAACACTAATAACCGCAGACTGCCCCAAAACACCCCAAAACTGAATAAAAGTCAGGAACTCCGATTGCACAGTGAGAAAACTTTTCCCTAAAAACGTCGGGGCAGAAGTTCCATTGAACCCAATCTGACGTTGCTTTCAAATTTATTTCCGACGGCAAAAATCTGTGGACAGCGGAAACGTCACGATCCCGCGGCAACGATTTTCCTGTGTTGTCGAAAAAGGCTTGTTGTCAGAGGTGTCAAATCC
>NW_017823659.1:0-247 GCF_001891065.2 Hippocampus comes
GGGGAGTGGAGGGCATGTATCGTCTCACCAGGGCTGAAGCTTGTGGGTTTCCTGTGGGTTATTTCCTGACTTGCTGGGAATAAAGGACTGTATTGTTTCATACCAGTCAACTGTGCTATTGTCTTCTGTTTTCAAATACAGTATATTTAGTCACAGACAACGGTGGCCTGCTGGTCGACTGGTTGGACTCACAGTGCTAAGGTGCAGCGCTTGATTCCGGCTCCGGCCTCTCTGTGTGGAGTTTGCA
>NW_017823660.1:0-247 GCF_001891065.2 Hippocampus comes
TCAAAATTCAAATCGAGGACATGAATGACAACCACCCAGAAATATCCATTAAATCTTTTCAAAGTCCAGTCAGCGAAAACATTGATGTCGACACTGTGATAGCAGTGGTCAGTGTGAGTGACAAGGACTCAGGCAATAATGGAGTGGTGGATCTTCGCATTCCAAATAACATGCCTTTTAAACTGAGGGAGTCCCCTGATAACTTTTATAAATTAGTTGTTTCGGAGCCATTAGACCGTGAAAAGGT
>NW_017823661.1:0-247 GCF_001891065.2 Hippocampus comes
AAAGTTGAGTCAAGTCACGCTATTGCAATTGGCGACTTGATGCCGTCGTCGTTTGGCTTCGGCTGTGGAGACAAAGCAAAAGCGTTTGAATCGTAATCGAGTCAAAAAAAAGGATGAAGGTAAATGTTTGAAAAGTTGGGATATTTGGGCCACACTGAATAGGTAGGACGATTATTATATTAGGACGGAGAGAGGAAGACGAAAGGGTACCCAGGTCACGGAAGGAGGACGGACCAGCAAAATAGGG
>NW_017823662.1:0-247 GCF_001891065.2 Hippocampus comes
AACCTCGCCTTCCACCTACTGGGTGTTCCATCAACGGGATCGATATGACACGGCAAGCATCCTCCGCTGAGAAATCCGGCGATACACTGAAAGACAGAACACTGGAGCGACTTCAGAAGCTGATCTTGACCGGAGACCTGGAGCCGGGAGCAAAGCTGCTTGAAACCCAAGTTGCCACACAGCTGGATGTCAGCCGCGCCACATTGCGCGAGGCGATGGTTCAGTTGAGTGAGATTGGTCTTCTTGT
>NW_017823663.1:0-247 GCF_001891065.2 Hippocampus comes
ACACACACACACACACATATATATGTATATATATTCACACGCGCAACTCGCAGTTCATTAATTGCAACAAATTCCGCTTCGAGGAACTGTTGGGCACTTTTTCAGCAGTCCTTTCATCTGCTATGCCCACGTCATGAAGAATATGGAGACACTCTGAAAATAATGTATTGTGAAATCGGAAATATAAACGTCCTGTAATATGGGGTAATTTTCTCTTTCTCTCAGAACTGGTCCCACACCACACAGT
>NW_017823665.1:0-247 GCF_001891065.2 Hippocampus comes
AATCCAAAATTGTCTTCACTCATTTCTAATAATGCTCCTGATGTGACCTCTTCCAGATTCAAAGCCTGCGGATTATAATTTAATGCAAATTGAAAACCTATTAAATCACTCGCATTTTTTGCTCTTATATCAACAGAATAGATCATGCCCTTTTCAAACTCCTGATCGGCTACTTCCAATTCCATTGCTGCAAGAGGGCCATTTCTATTACTCAAAGCATCTGCATTATTATTTACATCCCCTACTT
>NW_017823666.1:0-247 GCF_001891065.2 Hippocampus comes
AATCCGATATCCTTAATTTGTGTAGGAGGAGTTCCTCCATCAGCATAGTGTGTGGGGGTTGGCATATCTGCTTGACTTACTCTGTTGAGAGGTCCCAGGTTCAAACCTTGGTGCAGACCCGCCTCAGTTTTTATATGTTCTCCTCATGCTTGTGTGGGGTTTTCCAGCTTCCTCCCATCTTCCAAAACATGCAAGTTGACGCTAAGATGAAGAATCTACATTGTCCATAGGGGTGAATGTTTGTCTA
>NW_017823667.1:0-247 GCF_001891065.2 Hippocampus comes
TAATAATAATAATAATAATAATAATAATAAAAAGGAAAATAGATCAGACTTTATCATCTCAATTAGGCGTCCAGCAAAGACTACAGCTACATCTAGTGATTCTTACAACATCGCCACACAAAAACAAGCTGAGCATCATGCTAACTTTATTAGGTATGTAGAAAATGCCCACAATCACGTCAATCAACAGGCACAGTATTTGAGACTGTATATAAATTAGTGCACAAACACATCTACTTTAATTAAA
>NW_017823668.1:0-247 GCF_001891065.2 Hippocampus comes
GATCAGATCATCAGCAGGCTCTGCGGAAGCCTGATATAGAAGCTGTTCATTTCAATCAGGTGTGTTGCAAAAGGAGAGATGGGAAACATGCAGAACAGCGGCCCTCCAGGACTGGAATCGCCCACCCCTGCTCTAAATTGTCCCCAGGTGTTAGCATGGATGGTTGGCAATCAGTTCAGGGTGTACTTCGCCTACTGGGAGAGGCTCCAGCCCGCCCCGCGACCCTTGCGAGGATAAGCGGATCAGA
>NW_017823670.1:0-247 GCF_001891065.2 Hippocampus comes
AATGTCATATACACTATATTTGTATATGACTAGCCTGGCACAAAAAATTTGGCCGTAGTATTTTGACCGGCGCGTGCTTGTCTATGTGCTTACAAGCCCCTCTGTAACTGAAAAGGCATTGTTTGTAATAGCATCCACAGTCAAGGGTTCATGAAAACAATGCAATCCACGTTGTTTTCTTGCTATGGTGTGAAAATAATTGATCAAATTCGATTCGAAAGACAAGTTTTTCCAAAATTTGAATTCA
>NW_017823671.1:0-247 GCF_001891065.2 Hippocampus comes
TAAAGACTTTGCCAAGCCGCCCCATAAATGCATGTAAGACAAATAACATGCAGGGTGGATTCATTTACAACAATATCTCTCCACAATCCAGTGCTGGATTAAGCAGATTGCGCAGTAGGGGAGGGCGGACGCATGATCTCATTATAGGGGTTCCAGGCTATCCCCAAACCCAATCCGCTGTTAAATCCCTCCAAAATAATCACGTTGTAGCATGTCACATCTGGCTACTGCACCACACACACACACA
>NW_017823672.1:0-247 GCF_001891065.2 Hippocampus comes
AAGAGCGACCGGCGCGATCTGGCCATTGGCCGCGATGTCGGTCTGCAGTCGAGAGAAAGCCTCATCCCCGAAACCGGCTTCATCGCGATCCCGAAAGGCCGTCTCATCGATCTTGCTCGTGTCGACTAGGACAACCATGCGTCCGTCAGCCACCGCAGCATCGAACTTCTCTTTGAGCTCCGTATAGGCTGCGCTCGTATGGGTGGCGACCGCGCGAACTTGCTCACCGATCGGAACAGGTGATCCT
>NW_017823673.1:0-247 GCF_001891065.2 Hippocampus comes
AAGATGAGCTAAATTTAATCTGGGTTGTTAGCGGAAGTTTCTGTCACTTGGTAAACATGCGCTTCCAGTGCATTTCATGTTTTTTCCCCTCTCAATTAAATCAACTGTATACATTTAAATAGAGTAATGGGAGATGAGTTGGAAATCAACGTCTTTTGGTTTCATGGTTGGTAACTTAAGGGTCCACTGTGTCTGACCGGTATCTGAGGACAATTGTCCATCCAATCACCAGCAGTCATCCAATTAA
>NW_017823674.1:0-247 GCF_001891065.2 Hippocampus comes
AAGCGGCGGTCGTCACAAGAGGGCCATTTTGGGCGATGTTTGCGAGGCCGTCATCGCCGCGCTTTACCTCGATGGCGGGCTTGACGCCGCAACGCGGTTCATCAAGGCCAATTGGGAACCGCTGCTGATGGACGACAGCCCGCTGCGCGACCCCAAGACCGCGCTTCAGGAATGGGCGCACAAACATGGCTTTGGCACCCCTCACTACACCATCGCTGACCGCCGCGGGCCAGACCACAACCCTGAA
>NW_017823675.1:0-247 GCF_001891065.2 Hippocampus comes
ACAAATTGGTGAGATCAACTCTCGATACATCGCTGGGAATAAGGGCGCAACCTTTAAAATAATGTCACATTTTGAAGCCTTTCTTTGATTTTTCATAGCTTTGACCAACCCCACCAACATGAACAAACGTCTTTTTCAAAATTCACTTACTGCCGCCCTGGCAGGATTTCTTTTCGGATTTGACACTGTTGTAATCAGTGGTGCCAATCAACCGATTAAAGCATTATGGGGCACGAATTGGTTCTTG
>NW_017823676.1:0-247 GCF_001891065.2 Hippocampus comes
ACAACTTTTGAAGAAGGTACAGTTACATTTCATTATTCAACTCTCCCTGTAGATGATAGGGGAGATCCTATGGTTCCTGAAAGTGCATTATTAGAAACTGCTCTTTCTTGGTATATTCTTATGAACCTACTTTCACGTGGTTATAAACATCCTGTATTTAATTATCAGTATGCAAATGAACAGTGGGAATTATATCAATGGAGAGCTAACAATGATCTTAGATTTCCATCTCTTCAAGATGTTGCAC
>NW_017823678.1:0-247 GCF_001891065.2 Hippocampus comes
TTTTTTTGCCCTCTATGTTGTGATCTATTATGCATTTGACATGAAACAATGTCAAATTTATTATACATGAATGATCTGGTTTTATAAGTTAGGCTTATGCTAAAATAAAGACAAATAAACCATGAATTAAAATGAAAAAACGTTTTCCGATATTTCAGTTCGAGTTTTTCCGAAACACTTCGACTCGCAGTCTTTTAATTGCATGTCCGCCTCATAGTGCAGAGGTCAGGGGTTCAATTCTGGCCCC
>NW_017823679.1:0-247 GCF_001891065.2 Hippocampus comes
ACCGTCGATACCTGTGAAATGGTCTGCTGAGAGAGGACGGAGAAGGTCACCTTGGCCAAGATGCTGAAAGATTCCGTCAAGTTCAAACGCAACCGGTTCGTGGCCCGGTTTCCGTCGGAGTATCTCTACAGCCCGGCCCACTTCTGGCTGCACGAGAGTGAGCCCGGGGTCTGGAAGATCGGGCTGACCGGCTTCGCTACCCGGATGTTGGGGGAGCTGGTAGAGCTCGACTTCGAAGCTACTGTGG
>NW_017823680.1:0-247 GCF_001891065.2 Hippocampus comes
CCTTGGAAAAAGTCAGAATACACAGATTCAAATGGGAGAACAGTGAGAGCATACCAACTCGACACAGACAGGACACAGCTAAGATTCAGTCGGTGTTGCATAGACCCGTATAGTTTATTCATGGGCTCACCTGTGCTTTTGAACAGGCCACGTTTTGACTCTATACACATGGGGAGGGTGGATGATCACTTCTGGATCCCAGGACAAGACAGTCCGCTTCTGGGACCTGCGGGTTCCAAGTTGTGTG
>NW_017823681.1:0-247 GCF_001891065.2 Hippocampus comes
ACGGGCCAGACGATGCCACGGAAACCTGATTGGGATGCGCTGGGCAAGCTGTTTGCGCCGTCGAAAGAGGCCACGCCCAGCGCATCGGATGCTGACACTGTTATCTATCTGGGGGAACCTATGCCAAAATGGCTGGCCCGTGATCTGATGCAGGAGCGGGCCGCTATCTATGAATATGAGGCTGGTATGACGCCGGCAGAAGCTGAGGCCGAAGCGCGGAAAGGCCTTGAAAAGTAAAGCCCCGCAG
>NW_017823682.1:0-247 GCF_001891065.2 Hippocampus comes
TCGCTGCTGTCAACTATAAAAATTATGCACAATTGACATCATCTACGGCCAATGATGATTTCAGAACGTTCATAATATCGACCTTTTTGAATGGTTTGGAAATGATATTACTGAAACCTAGCCCTGATAACCTTTCTTTTAACTGATTTCCTGGAATATTGGCGGTAAACGCGATTACTTTCAAAAAAGGATCGATATTCTTGATATGTTCAATGGCCTCAAAACCTGTCATAACAGGCATTTCAAG
>NW_017823683.1:0-247 GCF_001891065.2 Hippocampus comes
ATACCACCTGCATTTGGTCAGTTTCCTCATATCTGACACGAAAAGAAAAACTATTACAATTCATGAAATTAATGGAAAAAGTATATATTTAGAAGCTTCATTTTGCCCGAATGTAACATGCAAAAAAAAAAGACATAATTCAACTCCAAAATCATTTTTTTTTTTAAATTTTTGTTCACATATTTGTCGCATTCGGAGCGGAGGGGGCAACCTTCAAAAGTTTTGATTTAAAACTTAAGTGCTAACC
>NW_017823684.1:0-247 GCF_001891065.2 Hippocampus comes
ATATTGTCCATTATAGAGCCACTTGATCTACGTATTTGGTTTTTTAGCGCCAAATCCTGATTAAATTTCGGTTGATTGGTTATTTCATAAATATTTTTGCACAGTTCCCTTGCCATTTTCCATATTTCTAAATCCTTAAAGTTCTTGATACTTGCCATATTTCTATTGTTCTTTCTTGTTTGGCTAAAACCTCAAAGTCACTTCCCATTTAAAATAATAAATCTGTGAAACCATAACACTCTTAAAC
>NW_017823686.1:0-247 GCF_001891065.2 Hippocampus comes
ATAGTGCCTATGAGTATTCTTCCTTTGGCATCTTGAATACCGTCGTTATATCGCACATTATTTTTAATATCAATCTGAAAAACAAATTTTGACTGTAATGTATTAAAATCGAGTTCAAAAAACCCATTTTTTGAAGCCGCTAAAACTCTTTTTCTACCTGTTATAAAAATACAGCTTACAGGCGATTCAAATTTTATGCTAAGAATTTTATTAGTGGATGGTTCATAGCAATAAGCCAACCCATCCA
>NW_017823687.1:0-247 GCF_001891065.2 Hippocampus comes
ATCAGGGCCCAGTCTTCTCAACCGTCATCCCGGACTTGATCCGGGATCCAGCAACAGGGCGCGACGCGCGAATGGATTGCGGGTCGGAGCCCGCAATGACGAAGGCGGTTAGGGCGTAAACCTTTCAACCGTCATCCCGGACTTGATCCGGGATCCATTTAAGCTGCGCGTTTGCGTTTCGTGGTCTTTTTCTTTGCCGTGGATTTTTTTGGTGTAAGCAATGGTTTTAGAAACTTGCCCGTATAAC
>NW_017823688.1:0-247 GCF_001891065.2 Hippocampus comes
ATCCCCCCGCGATTCTGAGCTAATAATGGGGTTTAAACTGTGAACGGTTAAAAAATCGCAAAATATACGCCACGCGGCTTGTGTCGTCGGCCCGGATGTGATAAAATACCACCTTGTGAGTTCCGGCTTAGCATAGCGTATTGCAAAGCGAACTCATTTTCCTTATACTAGGCTGAAAAGCCAAGGAGATTGAACAGATGAAGTTGCAAGTATCGACAGGACAATTGCTGCAAGTCGCAGCCGTAGC
>NW_017823689.1:0-247 GCF_001891065.2 Hippocampus comes
ATCCCGGCCATCGCCTTCGAAGGATACATCGGCATAACAATAGCAGCTGACAAAGCCACCATAATTGCGCTTTTCTTTTTAATCATCCTCACTTATCCTATTGTTCAGGAAACACTAATTCATATCAATTTTAAGCACAAGTTCAAAAAATAATGGTTACAGTTACATCTGATAGTAAACATATTAAGCGCGCCTTTGAGGAGCTCATCGAAACTCTAGAAGACGCCGGGTCAGGCTTTCATTCAAA
>NW_017823690.1:0-247 GCF_001891065.2 Hippocampus comes
ATTACTCCAATAACTATTGGCGTAAATTTTCCCGGATTCCAGCATCTTTCACCCCCAATTTTCCAAGTACAAAACTTAAAAATAGTTTCACCAGTAAGTTCACAACTTTAGTCAGCAGATAAAAGTTTAAATCAGATCAATATAATTCAGGGATTCCCAAAAAACAAGCCCTGTCGTAAAAATACAACTATACCAATATAATCAGAATTAATAAGTTGTTGGCAAACATACACCAAATACATCGTAG
>NW_017823691.1:0-247 GCF_001891065.2 Hippocampus comes
CAAATACCACCCCCACCTGCTGTGCCCTCCTCCTCCTCTGGCCCGGCAGGTCAGTTTGCTCCACCTGAACGAGGACGTACTCCTGGTTGTCCAAGTCCACCACCCCGCGGCTGAAGGGGCCGCCCACCTGCAGCTTGAGGAGAGCGTTGTCCCGGAAATCCGTCAGGTTGATCGCTGCCAAGCGGCCGCTGGTCAAGGAGGAAACTGACCAGTGTTGACTGAGAAAGGTCACCTTCTTTTTTTTTTT
>NW_017823694.1:0-247 GCF_001891065.2 Hippocampus comes
ATGTTGTTCCTCTTTCCGGATATTGATGTGATCATTCGCAAGTCAGTTATCTACACGCGAGCCAGATCAGACGCGGACAGCAGAAATCTCGGAATTAAAAACGGTCCGCAGGAGAACACGAGGCTGCATCACGGCGACCAAACTCACGCGACCGGTGATGGCGGCTGCCCGCTGCCAATCCGGTTCGCCAGGAACAAAAGTCCGGCTCCCCCAAAAAATCCTGTGTCGCCGTGCCCTTCTTCACTCA
>NW_017823695.1:0-247 GCF_001891065.2 Hippocampus comes
AGAACGTGAAAGGGCCTGAATTCCTCCCATGACCAAACCCACCAAACTTGCCCCGATATAGAAATCCATTGGAGTTTCCATAAAATAGGCATAAATGCAAAGGAACATCCATAAAAAGTTCACCATGACCAAGGTTTTAATGTTCCCGTATTTTTCAGAGGCCCAAGCCATAACATACGCCCCTATTATTGCAACCAATTGAATTATAAGAATACTGGCAATCAATCCTGTTTGTCTATTTTCATCT
>NW_017823696.1:0-247 GCF_001891065.2 Hippocampus comes
AGAAGACCGAATCAAAATAATTACTCCAAGTAATCCAGAGCAAAGAGGCTGCCAATTGTCCCTCCAAGTAAAAGATGCTAACAAAATTTTATTCGATCAAATTTCTCAAGCAGGTGTAATTGCTGACTGGAGGGAGCCCGATGTAATTCGAATAGCCCCTGTTCCCCTATATAATTCCTTTGAGGAGGTTTATCAGTTTGTAGAGGTATTGAAAAACCAATTATAAATTTTTGATTATTTAGCAATC
>NW_017823697.1:0-247 GCF_001891065.2 Hippocampus comes
AAAAAAAAAAAAACAACCCTTTTGCGACACATTACTAATTAAGAATGTTTTCTGTCACAAATCCGGCTTCAAGCAGGCCTGCAATTGAGACATCCAGCACGGGATATTTCGCGACACAATAGGATTCTTGTTCACACTTGAACCTGATTGGCCACAATCAAAGCGAGCTAGGCCGGGCGAAAAAAGAAGCTTGACAACACAGCTTGCGAGGGGGCACTGGACGGATAAATACGCAGCTCCGGTCTGG
>NW_017823698.1:0-247 GCF_001891065.2 Hippocampus comes
GCACACTGAAGGGAAGGCTCACGTCTGCCACGTGCTGGAGGCACACAAGAACAGGATCATGACACTTTCCATTTCAAGGTTACAGCAGACCCGTTGCCAGAGCGTGCATGAATACATACCGGTAATTATTATTACCCCCCAAAACAGTACTTACATTGATAGACATTTTTCTACACTGTCCATACCTTCTGCCCTTATCAAAAATTCCCTGCTGTGTTTCACTCATTGTTCCCTCTTTGAATGTTCG
>NW_017823699.1:0-247 GCF_001891065.2 Hippocampus comes
TGAGTCTCGCGCCATGAATGTTTACCTCTGCTTGTGTATTCCCAGCGTGTTCGGGCTTATACAAACACGCGTGTCGAAATACACACACACAGTGTCATTTTCGCCGTAGAGACGGAAAATAATGTGAATAGGCTGCAGAGAAAGATCAATGTACTCAAGTTGGGTGAGAAAGGGGAATGCCGCACATACTAAAAAGACTTCTGATTCCTTGCGAATCGTACAAGAGCATACGCAGAAAAAAAAAAAA
>NW_017823700.1:0-247 GCF_001891065.2 Hippocampus comes
AGATCATCTGGCGACACACACGAGCCCTGCGTTGCAAACGCTTCGTCGCAAGCAGTGACATCGTTCGTGATGACCAACGTGACAGTCTTGATCGTCGAAGACAGGGCACGAACCATTACCCACTGCACGGTGTCGTTGTTGTAGAATACAACACGGGCGGGTGATAATTCGACTTCGATTCCAAAATTGGAAGACGATGGTACTTTTGGTTCAACCCAAACACCTCCTCGGGTTGGGGTGGAACCCA
>NW_017823701.1:0-247 GCF_001891065.2 Hippocampus comes
AGATTTGATTTTGAATTATTAGCATATTGTCGAATCGATAACGGAGCCGCAGTGAGTGCTTGGGATATTGATGAAGTGATTGTTGGTTCAAACTGTACTAATGGGTTGAGTTCTGGTATACTTAGTACAATTGATGGAATGACAGAATTGGAAGTATGTGCAGATGATGGTGTATCAGATGCGTTTAGTACAATTGTAATTGATGCTGCCGGACAAAATGCGGCTTGGGTTATTACAGATGAAAACT
>NW_017823702.1:0-247 GCF_001891065.2 Hippocampus comes
AGAGAGACTATCTACGGCCTATTTTGGAAACCAAAGCCGTAACATTTGGTGTGGCACATGTTTCTCCCCAGGAAATCGATGAAATAAATATTCTGAATGCTTCCTTTTTGGCCATGCACCGGGCCTTGGATAAATTAACAGCACATCCTGAACTCATTCTTGTGGATGGCAACCGGTTCAAGCCGTACAAAAAAATCCCCCATCAGTGCATCATCAAGGGAGACAGCAAGTATATGGGCATTGCGGC
>NW_017823703.1:0-247 GCF_001891065.2 Hippocampus comes
CGTCCCGACTTCTCCTTTGCTTTCCCCTCCAAGGCCAGCCTTCATCATGGCCCTTTTCACAGCCCGCTCATCCATAGGGGCCCCATCCATCATAATCAAGAGGACAGAGGGAGGTAGAGGAACACGCGCACACTTTAAGAGTCGACAAGAGGAGATGCACGGGATCTGCAAAGGACACTGAAAAAAAGACTTAACAGTTTCGTTGGAGCAGGTCTTTACAAAACGCCAGGCGAAAACCACTTCTGAG
>NW_017823704.1:0-247 GCF_001891065.2 Hippocampus comes
AGCATCGTGTCAGCTCCTCATATCATCACCGCGCCACCGTTGGGGCTCAGAGTTTGTCCCGTGAAATACCCGGCTCCGTCGCTACAAAGAAACCGGGCGAGAGCCGCGATCTCTTCGGGTTGCGCGATCCGCTTCAGAGGCACATCGAATTCCTTGTCGATGGTCTCCTGCGTCATGTTTTCAAGCGCAAGCATCGGTGTGTCGACCGGGCCGGGCGCCATGGCATTCACCGTGATGTCGGGCGCCA
>NW_017823705.1:0-247 GCF_001891065.2 Hippocampus comes
AGCCAAATAATTGCTGTAATTATGATATCTTATGTTAATGGTGGCATGCAATTAACTTTTTTTTTTTGGATTCATGGGTTGAGAAGAGCTTTTCAGAAGCATATTTACTGCAATTTCACTTTACGACAGTGCTAGTACATGTTCGACAGACTATGGTAACTATATCCAGCGCAGGTCTCAAACTCAAGGCCCGGGGGGCCAGATCTGGCCCTCCACATCATTTTAGGTGGCCCGCGAAAGCAAATCA
>NW_017823706.1:0-247 GCF_001891065.2 Hippocampus comes
AGCTGGGGGTGCATCAACTCGTAGCAGAACAGATCTTCCCATCGCTTCATTGCGGGTCTGCGTCCATCTGTGCAATCTGTTGGCACGACCTGATACCCCAACAACCGTATCCTCGCGGCGTCCGATAGACTGCCCCGATGAAGATCGCCGGCCGACTGATGCTGCCCGACGACGGCGGGCGGGTGCGCCTCGCGCCGGGGTGGCTTGCCGTCGAAGGGGGCACGATCACCCGGGTCGTCGAGGGCGA
>NW_017823707.1:0-247 GCF_001891065.2 Hippocampus comes
AGTGGTCGACGGCGGCCTGCTCGGCGGCGATAACCCCGCGCACCACCGCCGCCACATCCAGCGGGTCGGCCGGGGGCTGCATCGCGTCCTGGTTCATCGCCAGGGCCTGCGAGCCGGGCACCGTGCCGTCGAGCACCTTGATCCGGCTGGCCAGCTGCTGGGCGTGGCCAAGCTCCTCGGTGATGTCGGCCGCGAGGGCGTCTTTGATGTGCTTGGCGCGGAAGCCATCGAGATTCGTCGAATTCGC
>NW_017823708.1:0-247 GCF_001891065.2 Hippocampus comes
AGGATCGGCTCATTCGCCAGTGCCGCCGTCACGAATTTCGGCAGCACCATGCCGTAGCGCCCGGTCTGGCGCGGCCCCGTGGTGTTGAAGAACCGCATCACGACAACCGGCAGTTCCACTTCCCGCGCATAAGCCAGCGCCAGGAACTCGTCGAGGGTCTTGCCGCAGGCATAGGACCAGCGCAGGTTCTTCGTCGCCCCGATCGTCAGGTCGTCATCCTCGGAAAACGGGAATTTCGTCGACTTGC
>NW_017823709.1:0-247 GCF_001891065.2 Hippocampus comes
GTGTGTGTGCGTGCTCTTACTAAGACCCAGCAGATCCTGAGGTGGACCGAAGCCAGGGTGCAGAGAAGAATTCAGGTCATCAGAGAATGGGGCTCCACTTTGTCAACAGGTGGACTGGTCGTAACAGAGGCGTCATTGTCCCTTGGCCTACTGAGGCAGACAGGTGTGCCCCTTAGCACTCAGCCCATGCCAACAATGTGACTTGCTCTTTGATTCCTTGCCTCCTCATCACTCTCTCTTCATCCAC
>NW_017823710.1:0-247 GCF_001891065.2 Hippocampus comes
AGGTGGCGGATTGGGTGGCCGAGGAGTCGTTAGATCGCCAAAGGCTACTGATAATTCACAAGAAAAAGGTACGGTTGTAGTTAAGGTTTGTGTGGATGGTAATGGAAAAGTATTGAGTGCCGAATTTACGCAAAGAGGCTCTACTGCTACTTCCAGTCGATTGAAGCAAATTGCTATTGCTAATGCCAAAAAATGGCAGTTTTCTAAAGGTGGAGTAGACAAACAGTGTGGCTCGATTACCTACAAC
>NW_017823712.1:0-247 GCF_001891065.2 Hippocampus comes
CACATTACAGACGTCACCATGACGACCATGGTTCCCCGTGTGGCTTCTTCTGATCCTTCAACAGAGCGCCTTGATTAAAGGTTCCAGCTCACCGTGCGCTGGGCTCAATGAGTCATCACTTCAGGGAGTCACCTTTTTTGCTGACTCGCTCACTCATAACACTTTGGTATACGACTTTGGCTTTTGGTGGACACTTTTACAATGTTAGAAATGATGTTTGATGTTGTTTTCATCTCATTTTGGTCCA
>NW_017823713.1:0-247 GCF_001891065.2 Hippocampus comes
CACCAGTCCGTGCTCGACGGTGTACACGAAGGCCTGCATCTGTCCTCCGTTGAGCGAGGCCGTGCCCACGAGATCGCCGTTCTCGTTCAAGCTCCGGGCTTCGCTCCCCGGAAACTGGACCCCCGGAAAGGCTTGCTCGACCGCGGTGCCGAGGTCGGTCACGTGAAACTCGGGGAGCGCCTGGAGTGCTTGCGCAGCTCCGGCACAGAGGCTCGCCAAGAGCGCGGAGCCGGTCACGAGGTGTCGG
>NW_017823714.1:0-247 GCF_001891065.2 Hippocampus comes
CATCCCAAGGAGAAAAGGTGAGCTGACTTTTGAAGGCGATTTCTGGGTAGCTGATACATCGTATGCCATCAAAGAAGTAAACGTCACTATATCGGATGATGCCAATATCAATTTTGTAAATGATATATATGTTAAGCAAACCTACAGCGAGGTAGAGCCAGAGGTATGGATGGTAACCAAAGACAAGCTGGTGGTCGATTTTAATGTCACCAAAAAAACAATGGGACTGTATGGCCGAAAAACAACC
>NW_017823715.1:0-247 GCF_001891065.2 Hippocampus comes
CATCTGGATGGAAGGTTCTTAACACACACACACACGTACACACACACACATATGCGCGCACGCGCACAAACTGACAAAACTCACAGAAACACGCAAAACACGTAAAAAGACTTAAAACGTGCGCACACAAACAAAAACATACACAAGCGTGTCGCGCACACAAACACGCACTCATACGAGGGCTGGAACAATTAATCGAATTCAAATTGACGTTGCAAGGTGGTAGAATGCAATTTTTAAAGTCCGC
>NW_017823718.1:0-247 GCF_001891065.2 Hippocampus comes
CAGTTTTTATTTATATTGTTGCTGATATTATAATAATAATTATTATTGTTGTTGTCATAGTTGTTCTTGTTGTTACAGTGGTTTGGTTTCTGTATTGAGAGGGATATGTGTGTGAGAGAAGGAGGGCGAGAGAGAGAGAGAGAAAGCGACAGTGGGAGATTGAGAGTGTGTGCGCGTGTGTGAGAGACAGAGAGAGAAAGAGAGAGACAGACAGAGAAAAAGAGAGGGAGAGTGAGACAGAGAGAGC
>NW_017823719.1:0-247 GCF_001891065.2 Hippocampus comes
GGTAATGGCACTTGAATCTTAGCCAATCAGCATTCACGGTGGGTGTGTCGTACGAGAGCTGGCCAGATGCTGCTCTGATTGGCTCCGCACAGGAAGAGGAAGAACCAAAGCGTGGTGAAGACGAAGCAAAAGACGGACACAAACATGACCCAACCCAACGGATGGTCCGGATACACGCGAGTGGACGCCACCAGGATCCACACCAGACCTCCAAACACCTGGTGAACAGGAACAAACAAAAAAAAAA
>NW_017823720.1:0-247 GCF_001891065.2 Hippocampus comes
CCATTCGATAGGCTTTGCGTACTTCTCCACTGTAAAAACTACTCTTGCTTTCCCGATCCAAGTACAGCTTCAATAAGTCTAAAAAACGACGCGTGGCTTTGCTTAACTCATCACTCTTAGCCAGTAGCACTTGCGATAATAACTTGTTCGCCGCTGCTATATCTTCCAGGCTCGTCTCGATGTAAGACTGACCATTCGCATCTCTTTTCACCTCCCGTTGGTATTGATGATAAAAAGTGACCGTCTC
>NW_017823723.1:0-247 GCF_001891065.2 Hippocampus comes
CCCAATACAATTCCGACATCATAGTTATTGGGGGTGGTTCCGAGTACTGAAATGGTGAACACATAGAGTAAAGTGGGCAACAAAGCCAAAAAACATAGACCAAATGCTGCCCAAAACTTGCCCAGTATGACTTTCCATAACGAAATGGGTTTGATATAGAGCAGTTCAAGAGTACCCATTTTTTTTTCTTCGGAAAAACTCCTCATCGTTATGGCCGGAATCAGAAATAGAAAGACCCAAGGAGCCA
>NW_017823724.1:0-247 GCF_001891065.2 Hippocampus comes
CCCACAAACGAACCCGCTCTGACTCGGCAGCCATTCCGGGTCTGTTGGATAGTGAGGACCTTTGGCGGGCACTGCAGAAGATCACGGACTTCTGTGGCCGTGAGTGGAATCTCTTGCGTCTCCCACTCCCTCAGTTCGATCCGTCGACCCTTTATCGCGTTTTGGGTGTCGAGCTCCAGCATCACTCGTCACCCGATTCGATTTCGTCCTCGTCTTCATCCACGTCACTCACGAGTTCCTCATCATC
>NW_017823725.1:0-247 GCF_001891065.2 Hippocampus comes
CCCCACCTCTATCAGAAGCTTGAATAGTACCAGCATCAAAAACATAAGTGGCATGCATCACATGATTCATATTTTCTTGTGGTACCACAAAATCTTCATTTGGCGGCATTTCAGCAAAGGTGGACATCATTGTAATTTCACCGCCGAGTATACTTTTGTAAAAATCAATGGCTTCCTTACAGTTGCCATCAAAAGTAAGATAGGTGGTTAGGGAAGGAGAAGTTGGGAATTGTTCAGACATTAGGTA
>NW_017823726.1:0-247 GCF_001891065.2 Hippocampus comes
GCCTGAGCTGGCGCCTATCCTGGCTTTCGTGGTAAAGCTTTACCAACCCTTTGTACAACCCCTTGGACTGATGGACGGTCACTCACAGAGCACAAATAGAATGAGACAAACATTCACAAGTCAGTCACATTCACACAATCAGTGAGTGGTAACTACACACTACCTGAGTGGAAGTCAGATGAGTGAACATTTGCACCATCGTTGACTTAATATTCTGAATTATAATTGTCATTATGAAATATTGTAG
>NW_017823728.1:0-247 GCF_001891065.2 Hippocampus comes
CCTTTATAGCATTTTCGTAGCCATTCTAAAAATAGCTTGGCATTGTCGTTTTCCCGATGTTCAAGTAATTGAAGCGCTGCATTGAAATTGCCATTAGATAAATGGGCGATGGTTTTGGCTTCAGCTTCTTCAATTTTGCCAGTTTGAAGTAGCTTAGTTACAATGTCCTCATCCTTTAAAGGATGGACCTTTATTAACTGACAACGCGATAAAATAGTATTGAGGATCAAATCCTGATTTTCGGCAA
>NW_017823729.1:0-247 GCF_001891065.2 Hippocampus comes
CCTGAAATCATATAAACATCGCTTATTTTACTACGGCAATAGTATTGATGAGGCCAAAGATGCGATTGTGAAAAATCACAGTGTAGGCGATTTTAAAGAGTATCCTCCCAAAAAAGAGTATGTCAGAAAGGATACCGGTGACAATGTCTTTTTCACCAACTATGACATGGTACAGGCCGAGCTTTTATTTTTGGGTAAAGGCGATACATTTGACCCCTCAAAAATGGCAGCCACCAATGTATTTAAC
>NW_017823731.1:0-247 GCF_001891065.2 Hippocampus comes
CCGACGGGCGTGAGGTGCTTGTCGACGTCCTTGCTGGTGAGCTTCCAGGGCACCCGGTCGTTGAGGCAGACCTTGGGGTAGAGGAAGACGGTAGGCCGGCCCGATTCGAAGGCGGCGTTGAGCATGGCCGCGGCGTCGGCGGCGGAGCTGGGCATCATCACGTCGATGCCGGGCATGTGGGCGATGACGGATTCGAGGGTCTGGCTGTGGAACGGCCCGAGCCCGGGGCGGTAGGCCCCGCAGGTGA
>NW_017823732.1:0-247 GCF_001891065.2 Hippocampus comes
CCGCAGAAGTTCTTCGCGGTCGCGTGGCAGTTCATCGACCGTCGGCCCAACGCGGACAAGCCCCCGGCGCAACGGGTGCTCCGACTCGAGGGTGGGCAGCCGCCGAGTGAAAAAGATCGCGGGTTCGATTCGGCGCAGGACCGCCCACGCGGCCTCCGTGACACGGGCGGCCTGCGCGTTGTCGGGCGGGGCGCTGAAGAGGCCCCAGAGCGTATCGCTCACACTTTGGCTGGGGGCCAGGCGGGCG
>NW_017823733.1:0-247 GCF_001891065.2 Hippocampus comes
CCGCCCGAGCCTGCGGCGAAGCGTTTTTCCCGTTTGTCTTTCCGACCTCGGATAAATGTCCAAGCCGTGCAAAATGACGCGCAAGCGCAGGGCGAGGTCATTTTGGTCAAATAGAAAGCCAATGTTGAAAAAGGGGGCCCCTTTCGCCTTGCCGCAAACTGGCTTTTGCCGGCGGGAGACCTCGCCACTCATCCGCTCTTTGCCTTTGCCTCGCAGACCAAAGACGGACAACTTCCTGGTGAGCCGG
>NW_017823735.1:0-247 GCF_001891065.2 Hippocampus comes
CTACAACACCGAGTGGGTCGATATCGGTCAGCGCACGTTCTCGCATCTGAAGCAGTCGAATTTCAACAACAACAGCGACATTGAGGCTGCGTTCAATGCAGGGTGGTTCGCGGTTGGGGACACGATTCGCGTTGCCCGCTACTACGAGGACGGCTACGGGTCGGATGGTGGTGGCGGATCGTACGTTGTTGAGGCTGCGCTCGCTGCTGGGGCGTCGGTGGACAACGGTGCGTGGTTGAACTTCGGC
>NW_017823736.1:0-247 GCF_001891065.2 Hippocampus comes
CTAGCAGGCGCAGCAAACGCGATGACGACCAAGCTAAACACTGCGCAGAGCTTGGTGAGAGTGAGCACATTTTGCAGCCGCTTGCCCACATGGATTCCAAGAGCGTTGCTGACCGTGAAGATCAAGATCAAGCCAGTTGCCACCAACACGTAGAGTCCCTGATCGGCCTTCACTTCGGGTCCATGGATCAAGACCCACAGATACTGGGCACACACCAAGCTCACGATCGCCAAGGCGCCGGACTGGA
>NW_017823737.1:0-247 GCF_001891065.2 Hippocampus comes
CTAGTCCAAATCCGAGCCGGAGGCTTCGAATCCGATCTCTTGCATCAGCCGGTCGAACTCATCGACCGTCACGTCCAGGGAGAGCCGGATGGTCGAGATCTCGACGTCCTCCTCGTCAAAGAGCGAGAACAGCACCACCTCCCCGTTCCCGCCCACAAGCACATCAACGTCGTAGAGCTGCGGAACGTGCGTCTTCAGCTCCATCAGGTTGGTGTGCTTCCGCATTTGTCACCCAGCCAGGGAGAGC
>NW_017823738.1:0-247 GCF_001891065.2 Hippocampus comes
CTCAATAAGATCTTTGTGCTGATCTGTGGTAACCATATTTAAATTTTTGGGCAAAAATACGAGTTGCAAAATGAAAGATCAAATTTGCATAAATTTAGGGATCAAACACTGAACAATGAGATGTAACCAACTTTTTCTGATCGTTCTCTTTTTATGGGTAAACCATGCAATGGGACAAGCCTTTTCAAAGGCCGGTGACTTTCAAAAATTTGAAGGCTATTTTGATTTTTTCTACGATGATAAGAAC
>NW_017823739.1:0-247 GCF_001891065.2 Hippocampus comes
CTCACGATTGTGCTCCGGGAATTGGTGCGCAACCGCCCGCGCGGCGAGGGCGAGCCGCGCCCCGGGATCGACTATCTGCTTGACTCGAACACGATCGCCGTCACCGCGACCGTCGATGAGATGGCGTTCATCGCGCGCATGATCGAGCAATTCGACGTCGAGCGTGAAAGCGAGCGGACGACCGAGTTCGTGCGCCTGGAGTACGCCGACGCGGAGCAGACCGCCGAGGCGCTCAAGGTGTTCTACG
>NW_017823740.1:0-247 GCF_001891065.2 Hippocampus comes
CTCGGAGCCGCCGTGCTCACCGGCGCTGCGACCTCCCACGCCGACCGCGGCGAGGCGTTCGGAACGGTCTTCCACGATCTCGACCAGGACGGCGTCCACGACCGCGACGAGCCGGGCCTGGCGAACATCGTCGTGACGTCGGAGCACCGAGCGACCATCACCGATGCCGACGGGCGATGGCGACTCCCGGCCGAGCCCCGCGAGCGCATCACGGTGCTCACCGGTTGGTATCGCACCCAGTGCGACG
>NW_017823741.1:0-247 GCF_001891065.2 Hippocampus comes
CTTAATTGGTGCAATTATCATTATTAATAATGATACAAAGTTAAACAAAAAAATGATCAATTGGTTTCAAAATATTTTCTTAAAGCTCTCAATTTAAGGTAGTTTAACAAAGCAAATGATCTTCTGGTTGACATTATTAGCTAATAATAAATAGTAGACGCCAGATTTTAAGGTTTTTACAGAAATTGTAATAGAATCTTCCTTAAATCCTTGTTTTATTTTATGGGTTCTTAGAGTATACCCTGTA
>NW_017823742.1:0-247 GCF_001891065.2 Hippocampus comes
CTTCAAGATTTTGAGATTGCTCATTGCCTCATTGCATAAAGCAACAGAGTTCAGAGAGTAGCTAAACATGCAACTGGACATTTTGACGTCATCCTCCTACCTGGGCTACGTTACTCAGAAGCAGGATTGAAATGTTTTGTCTTATAAACTGCGTCAGCTCGTGGTTGTTTAAGTCTGTAACTCTCATAGAAAGTGGACTCGTGCAACCAATTACCATTTAACGCTTTCAGGGACAGCGGTAACTCCA
>NW_017823744.1:0-247 GCF_001891065.2 Hippocampus comes
CTTCGAGGTCGACTACCACCCGACCGGGCCGCTGCAGGCCCTCGTCCACGCGCAGGCCAACCCCGACAACGCCCGGCAGCAGCTGGACGGGCTGATCCAGTCGGCCCAGGAACGCCGGGTTCTCGCGCTCGTCCAGGGCGAGCGGGTTGACCAGATCGCCGCCGCCGCCGAGGCGATGATCACCGCGTACCCCGACGCCGCGGCCGGCGTGGTCAACGGCGTGCTGCAGCGCATCGAAGCCCAGATC
>NW_017823745.1:0-247 GCF_001891065.2 Hippocampus comes
CTTTGGGAGCGCGATTTGTCCCCGGCCATCAAAATGCCTTTAGAATGAAAATTTCAGGTAATGTCTGTGATGCTGATCGCTCATGCCTGATCAGTCAGGCAGTTACAGAAGCAAGGCAAATAACTGGTGCAGCAATTTCCCGCACTTCCTCGACCATGAACAAACCCTACCAGATCACCGTAACGGTGTCAACAAAAATGTGAATATTTTCCTATTTTATTTTTCATCCTGCTCCGGCCAGGTGACC
>NW_017823746.1:0-247 GCF_001891065.2 Hippocampus comes
GCTCGGACGTGCGAATGTCAAGAATTCTTTGCTGACGTACGTGTGCTACGATTAATTGGCAACCGGTCCAGGTGCTCCTCTCACCAAAAGGGAGAAGCCTTTGGGGATCGTGACCCGCTCGCTACCCCGATGCAGATGGAAAAAAAAACGTTTGGATGGATGTCTCTATAGCGACAGTGTATGTGCGTTGCGAGAAACAACCCCGCTTCTGTCGCCAAAAGTGCCAAGGCGGGTCGGGGAGCCTCCA
>NW_017823747.1:0-247 GCF_001891065.2 Hippocampus comes
GGCGTCAGAAAGAACACTTGCCGGTGCCAACATCAAAGCGACAAAACAAACGGATAACCGAAGCATTGGGACCTCCCACATCGAAAAATTCTGCGAAGAAGTAGAGTATTCGCAATCTGTTTATATTCGATTTTGTTTATATCATGCTGTTTTGGTTTCTGTGAGGATTTTCTTCCGGTGTGCTTGAAGCTGGCCAGAACGCCGACCTGAGCCATGCAGGCGTGTCCCTCCGCGCGCCAAGTGCTGA
>NW_017823748.1:0-247 GCF_001891065.2 Hippocampus comes
CTGAACTTCATAAAACCGTGCTTCTGAGACCAACGCCTCATGGATTCCCTTTACCGTGTGCTGTTCCCCGGATTCAGATCTGATCGGGATAAGGCCACAGTATGCAGGATTCCGTACAATTCGAAAAAAGTGTGAACGGGAACATTTCAATCCCTTGCCATCTGCCATCCTTCGGACTTCCTCGACCGTGCGGTTATTCTTTGCAAGTTGGAGAAATGCCCACCTTATGATACCTGCCTCTGGTTGC
>NW_017823750.1:0-247 GCF_001891065.2 Hippocampus comes
GAAGTCAAGACACTGCGGAACGATCTGACCAAACTATGTCATCAATTCCTGGAATGTTCCATCGCGCATCTGTTTCGAAGGGCATTTTAGTCTGTGGCTCGGGCTGCGTTTGTACCTCACAGGTGAGCATGGACTTGACCATCTGTGCGTTCTGACAGGAGAGCATGGAGCCGGCCAAACTGAGGATCACGCACACTGCAGACAGCAGCATGAAAAGAGAAACCTGTGGAGGGAGCCAAGGCCAAAA
>NW_017823751.1:0-247 GCF_001891065.2 Hippocampus comes
CTGGATTTGGCAAAGTAACCCGCAGTTGCTTTCAGTGCACTGCTGAATATGAAAAAACACGAGCCAGTCACTGGGGAAATGGAGAAAAGGGATAAACGAGCATAGGATTTAAACATTTTTATACACGAATAGGACGGTTATGTGTAGCCCAGGGGAGGGAAACTTTTATACCAAGCGATGTCAATGGTTGGGTCGATAGGGTTAATGTAGGTCTGGACTGGTTCAGAATTGTCTATGTTGATGTTAA
>NW_017823752.1:0-247 GCF_001891065.2 Hippocampus comes
CTGGCCCTACCAACGCGCCCTTCCCAAAGCCCTACGGACACGCGTGCGTGATGGGGCCTAGTCGCTATGCCTCAGAAGATCTTATTGATCGACATCGCCTACAACACGGAGCTCTGGCGCCGGCTCATGCCCGAACTTCGCCAACGCGGGCAGCTAAAGCCGGTCCTCGTCACCCTCCACTCTCAGCGTTGCCGTCGTTTTCGTGACGAGGGACTGCCGGCGGAGTACCTCGACCTCCGCCTGAACC
>NW_017823753.1:0-247 GCF_001891065.2 Hippocampus comes
CGACCTTGCCTTCTTCGAGGTCGTGCGGGACCATCACACACGCGGCGAGCCCGGCTTTGGCGGCGTGGGCGGCGACGGCGTGGGCGAGGTTGCCCGTGCTCGCGCAGCCGACGGTGTCGAAGCCGAACTCCACGGCCTTGGTGATGGCGACGGAGACGACGCGGTCTTTGTAGGAGAAGCTGGGGTAGTTGGCCGAGTCGTCTTTGATGTAGAGCTCATCGACGCCGAGCGTCTTGGCCAGGCGGTC
>NW_017823754.1:0-247 GCF_001891065.2 Hippocampus comes
CGACTTTGTCTTTGTACTCTCCATCAATATATGTTCTTGAAAAGACATAAGGTTTTTTGGCAAGTCGCTTATGCTTGCCCGCACCCACTGCCGGATGATTGGCTCTGAACTGTCCCAGCTTTTGCCAGTGTTGGTGCACATTTTGTATTTCAGCAATACTATCGAGGTCTTCCCAGTTCATAAAGGAACGCAGCGTGGCATCACCTTCAGTTTCTTTGATAATCAAGGGTCTTACGGTTTCATCACC
>NW_017823755.1:0-247 GCF_001891065.2 Hippocampus comes
GCAGGGAGCGGGCCAATGCATCCGTGTGGTGGCCCGGAATCTCCACTGACATCAAACTGAAAGTGGAGTCCTGTCAAACATGCTGTGAGATGAAACACACCCAGCGTAAGGAGCCCCTCATCTCAACTTCTATGCCTGAAAGACCTTGGCAAAGACTTGCAATCGACCTTTGTGATTACAACAAGCAAACCTACCTGGTAGTGTCCGATTATTTCTCCAGGTTCATCGAGATACTCCATATGTCAAC
>NW_017823757.1:0-247 GCF_001891065.2 Hippocampus comes
CGCCCGACGGCGGCACGCCGCGCCAGATCACATTCGGCGACTTCGACCACGGGGGCAGCCTGTCCTGGTCGCCGGACAGTCGATTCGTGTTCCTGTCGGCCAACCGTCGTGCCGACGCCGAGTACGAGCCACGAGACAGCGAGGTGTACCGCGTCGAGGTCGCGACCGGGGCGATGGTCGCGTTGACCGACCGGCGCGGCCCGGACAACGAGCCCCGGGTCTCACCGGACGGCCGCACGATCGCGTA
>NW_017823758.1:0-247 GCF_001891065.2 Hippocampus comes
CGCCGCGGGGACCGCCAAACCCAGCGACTCCTGAGGGAGATCGTTCTTCTCGGCCAGATGGGCCAGCTCGTCTTGTTGGCGCGCCGCCTCCATGAGCACGTGCTCGAGGGGCATCCCCAACTCTTCCCCGCCCTCGTGTTCGGCGGCGGAGCTGTCCATCTCGAAGGTTCCTCCGGTCCACGCGAGCATGCGCAGGAGCGCTTTCTCGGGGGGGAGTGCAGCCTGATCGATGAGGGCGAAATAGACC
>NW_017823759.1:0-247 GCF_001891065.2 Hippocampus comes
CGCGACGCGGCCGGCTCGAGCACGCGCAGCCCGCCGTTGTCGAGCTCGACGTCGAAGGCGCGGCAGCCGTCGAGATCGAAGGGTTCCGTGGGTGTGAACCCGAGACGCTCCCACGCCTTTCGTGCGGGCTGCAGCGACGGCACGGCCGCCAGCGCGCGGCCGATGCGGGCCGGCGGCTCGAGGACGACCGGAGCTGGTACCAGGACACTCATACGCGCGATTCCGAGCCCATGAATTCTCGACCGGA
>NW_017823760.1:0-247 GCF_001891065.2 Hippocampus comes
CGCGCCGATCGAACTGCCCGCGAACTCCCGTCACCTGGATACCTACGACGCGAACATCACCTATTCGGACCTTTGCTTCCTGGTTTCGGCGATCGGACGCAACCGCGCGCTCGACGGCATCCGCATGATGGCCATCGCCCGCGGTCTGAGCCTTGAGGAAATGGCGCGCGATCCCGGAGTGATGACCATCATCTCGGTCAACAGCCCGCGCAAGTTCGACGACGCCATGGCCGAGGGACTCATGACC
>NW_017823761.1:0-247 GCF_001891065.2 Hippocampus comes
CGCGGGCCAGGTCAACGGCTTCCTCGGCCCGTGCCAGGGCGTTTTCGGCGACCACGTCTTCATCGCCGGCGATCATCACATAGCCGATCCGCACACCGATCTGCGCATTGGCCTGGTCAAAAAGGTAGGGTTCGCTGATGCGATCCCTGGCGTCCTGCACGATGCGAAGCATGGTGTCGGCATCGCAATCTGCCTCGGTGAAAAACGCGAAACTGTCGCCGTCAAGACGGGCGATGGCGGACAATCC
>NW_017823763.1:0-247 GCF_001891065.2 Hippocampus comes
CGTTGGTGGTAATTGGCAAACGCCGTGTACAGGTAGGGCAGCAATCGCATTCGGAGTTGAATGGTGCGGCGCACCGAATCGGTTGCCTGCTCGAACGTCCATGGCTTGGTTCCACTGGCCCAGGCGTTGAGCATGGCCATCGGAGAAAGACAGACGGTATGCATCCGATTGATCCATTCGCGCTCGTGGCGGGCACTGCGGATTTCGGGACACCAAAGGATGCCACACAGGCTGGCGGAGGATAACC
>NW_017823764.1:0-247 GCF_001891065.2 Hippocampus comes
CGTGCTCAAGGTCGTTGACTTCTCGATCTCAGGTCAGCGGGTTGCCCGGGAGCTGGATCGCCTCGCGAGGAAACTGCCGAAGACAATCGTCTGCGACAACGGACCCGAGTTTACGTCGAAAGCGATGTATTTCTGGGCAAAGAACGCTGGCGTGAAACTGCATTTCATCCAGCCTGGCAAGCCAACGCAGAACGCGTTCGTTGAAAGCTTCAACGGCAAGATGCGTGCCTACTGCTTGGACTTAAAC
>NW_017823765.1:0-247 GCF_001891065.2 Hippocampus comes
CGGCAAAACTGACGGTGGAGGGTAAGAGGCGTTCGTCGCCGGCATGTCGCAATCGACGACTCCGTTTGACTAACAGCATGGATGTAACATCATCAATTGCATCGTAACCAGGCAACGGTCATTTTAGGGCAGAGGCGCAAAGTTGAACATTTGGTGCGGGTGCTGGGCTGACAGGGCATTTCCTCCCCGACGGATTATTTTCCTGATCCCAACATATCAAAAGAAAGAACATTTCAAAAATAAAAAG
>NW_017823766.1:0-247 GCF_001891065.2 Hippocampus comes
CGGCATGTCGATGGCGAGGCCTGCGTTCATATGGATTTCGACTGAAACGCCATCTTTAGTGACGGTCGGCAGGCGCGCTTCCTTGGCGAACGCCGCTTGGCGTTCTGTACGCAAATCACGCTTTTCCGCATAACTAGACGCAACGTCTTCGGTCGGACGAATATGCACAACGCCGTCTTCGCCATCGACGATAATGGCGTCACCGTCCTCGGCGCGCTCGAGTGCTTCGCCGATCTGGGCTACAACC
>NW_017823767.1:0-247 GCF_001891065.2 Hippocampus comes
TAAAGTCCTCGTGCATCATTCGATTTGTTTTAGCTACGCTATAATGACCATACGTTATTAATTTGTCAGGATGTTTGTTAGAATACAAAAAAAAAAAAAAAAAAACGCACAAGCACAAGCTTCACAATGACAGGAAAATTTCAATGGCTAGTGAAGGATGCAAACTGAGCTTCAGTCACTTCCATAGACGAATATTCACTTTTTACAATTTGGATGTTGGAGCTGAAGTCTAAAGGGAGTGTTGTCC
>NW_017823768.1:0-247 GCF_001891065.2 Hippocampus comes
TATTACCACGATATGGTTGGCGTCAATTCTCGATTGGACTCTATACAGGCAGCAATACTTGATATTAAATTAAAATATCTTGATCAATATGCAGCAGCCCGTCAAAAGGCAGCTTCCTATTATGATCAGACACTTGCTAACATTGCTCAATTGCAAATACCCAAAAGACAGCCTAATTCGACGCATGTATTCCATCAATATACACTAATCGTAAAAGATGGTCGCAGGGATTCGTTAAAAGAATATT
>NW_017823769.1:0-247 GCF_001891065.2 Hippocampus comes
TCAACTCCTTGAGCTGCTTGGCCTGGTCGACCTCCAGCATCCCGAACTCACGCTTCCAGCGGTGGAACGTCTGCTCACTGATCTGGTGCTCGCGGCAGACGTCAACCGCGTCACGTCCGACCTGCTCGGCCTCACGCAGGATCCGAATCTTCTGTTCCGTCGTGTGTCGCTTGCCTGGCATCGTCCGATCCTTTCGAGTGGGACCAGACTAACGGTTCAGGTGGACCAGTTTTCGTAACCTCGACCA
>NW_017823770.1:0-247 GCF_001891065.2 Hippocampus comes
TCAAGTAAGATTGGAGGATGAAGACTTTTTTTTTTGTGTCTTTGTGCATTTAAGCCTGCCTGGTCACTCGATGCAAATCCTATTGAAAATAGCAGGGCAGTTTTCCACTTGATGATTTCAAGGAGTATGATCAATGGAAATGGAGGACTGGTTGCTGAGTGGCATCCGTGCAGGACACGAGCAGGACCAGCTCAATGCGCAAGAACCGGCAGCTGTTCCCTGCGCAAAACCATTCGACCAAAACGGC
>NW_017823772.1:0-247 GCF_001891065.2 Hippocampus comes
TCAGGTAATTTCTGTCAGTAGTCTCATCATCCATGAACATAAGTGAGCTCTTTCATATCATAGCGACAGTATACATGCTCATGTCCTGGCATTACTTGCAACATGTGTGACACATCTCAAATTAACTTTATTTGTATGCTTTGAAACATGAGCTGTTCCTTTCCTTCTCCTTACTCTCCTCTATACATCATTCTATAATAGCGTTTAAGTTCAGTTTCCAGGATGAGGCACCCGTCTGCTCTTTGTA
>NW_017823773.1:0-247 GCF_001891065.2 Hippocampus comes
TCCACACAGGAAGGCCAGGGCCCGGAATCGAACCCATAACCTCTGCACTGTGAGGTGGATATACTAATCAGTGTTCCACCATGCTACGAGCTCATTTACCTACTCATTGAAGAGAAGTACAGTACCTGTTTCTAAAGCCAAATTCTGGCACGGCTTTTACTTTCTGGACCTGGATTCTCCACCTCTGCTTCTTTCCCATGTGTTTGTATAGAAAATGCAAAAATTCAGCTATGATGATGATGATGAT
>NW_017823774.1:0-247 GCF_001891065.2 Hippocampus comes
TCTCACTTCGTAACTCTGGCTGCAACTCTCAGAATGGATCAGTGCAGTTCTACACCGCTTAAAAATGCGACCCAAATAATTAATGTGCTGTTTAAAATGAATACCTCTCTGTCAACGTCAACCAAAAGTGAGCATTGTTTCCTTCGGGAAGTGAAAATTTTGAAGACGCGGCTTGTATTGCAGGAGACTGAGCTGGCGAATGTGTAGACCATATCAATGTTTGGTTTAGGATGCTAATTGACACCGC
>NW_017823775.1:0-247 GCF_001891065.2 Hippocampus comes
TCTTTACAAAAATGACAACTTTTAAATTTAATTTGGCTCCTTTTTTCAAGCTGTTTTCAGGGATACTGTTGCCAATAAGAATATTTTAATTATGTTGCATACCTATGATATTCAAGTTGGACTAGTCGCAACACTTATTTTATTTGAAAAAAAAGTCACCACTCACCTGTTAACTATTTATTTGAAATCTTTTTTTTTTATTTTTTTTTATTTTTTTTAGATTTTACATCTTTTCAAAGTTCTTGAA
>NW_017823776.1:0-247 GCF_001891065.2 Hippocampus comes
TTCGATCTCGGCCCGCGAATATCCCAAGTCTTGGGCGCGGTCACGCAGGCTGTAGATATAGGTATATGCCCGTATTGGCCGCGCTGAAATGCTGTCACAGGTTTTGCGGATCATATCGCCGATGGCGACGACCGTTAGACCATTCTCGATCTCGGCATCCTCGGAAAGGGCCACACGCGCATCCGCCGTGGATGCGATGACCGCCAAAGCGCCTGCCAAAAGAATCGTCCGCATGTTCCATGCCTCC
>NW_017823777.1:0-247 GCF_001891065.2 Hippocampus comes
TTTTTTTTTTTTGCATCATCCCAGGCACGCATGAGCAGCTGACCATCGACGAGAAGGACCACGAACGACTGTTCACCGTCTCCATGTGGGACTGTAACAGGAAGTTCCGAGTGAGGGTGCTGGGAATCGACATCCCGACTCTTCCTAAAGTTCCCGACTTTGTCGTGTTCATTGAGGCCAGCATCTTTCACAGTCAGCAGCTTCTCGCTCAGGTGAGTGATACCGATCCATAAACGACACCTGCGCC
>NW_017823778.1:0-237 GCF_001891065.2 Hippocampus comes
ACACACACACACACACACACACACACACTCATTATGCTGTTCGGAGACAGAGCCTTGCTTAAAAAACAAAAGCAGGCTCCATTCGGAGCTGAACAGTCATGAGATATCCAACAATCCCGCTGCCCTAAATATGCTGGAATCAAGTCAGCTTTTTTTCTCCCCTCTTCCTATTTTGCACCAGGAAGGATTTAATGATTGCATGGCTCCAAATCATATTTTGTCTCGGTTAATTTTTTA
>NW_017823779.1:0-247 GCF_001891065.2 Hippocampus comes
TTTGATTGGCAATAAAGAAAGGGTTGTTTGCCTGCCCTCCTGGATCGTTGAGCTGGTTTCCAAACTCATCCACGTCCGGGATGAACAAACCAAAGTCTGTAGTTCTAGGTAGTAAATTTACGATACCAGTAAGTACGTTGGGGTTGTTAGCACCACCAGCAGCAGTACCCGTTGTATTGGTTCTTACATAATTTACACTAAAACGCGAACTTAATTTATCACTAAGGTTTTTACCCGCATTCAGACC
>NW_017823780.1:0-247 GCF_001891065.2 Hippocampus comes
TGAAGGTACCATCACTTCGCCAAAGTTCTATTCCATTTTGGCCATCATCAGCAGAAAAATAAACAACATCGTTAATTTTTTGCAATCGTTTTTCGTTGGTATTTGGACTTGTTGAAAGACCTCCGCCACCTGGTTTTATATCCCTGACCTTCCTGGTCCCTTCATTCGTGCCATCACTTCGCCATAATTCTCTATTACTAAATCCGTCATCTACTGCGATAAATAATAAGTAACCATTGCAGCTTAC
>NW_017823782.1:0-247 GCF_001891065.2 Hippocampus comes
TGCGCATAAGTCACGTTTCCGGAAGAAACGTAGTACGGGCTCTGCGCGTAGGTCGCGAGCGCCGAGTAGTCGCCGCCATGCGTATAGGTCGGCGCGGGCGCGGGACGCATCAAATCGGCGGCGTCGCGGCCCGGCAGGGCCTGCCCGCAAGCCGACAACAGTACGGCGATCCCCAGAATCGTGCTCTTCGACATGGTTTCCTCTCGGCGCCGAACTGTTGGAAGGCGGCGCGGTATCATGCGTCGTC
>NW_017823783.1:0-247 GCF_001891065.2 Hippocampus comes
TGCGTCCCCGCTCGGATCGCGGGGCGTCGCAGCGCTCGGTTCGGGATCCGCGGCGTTGGCGAGGCCGGCGGACAATAACAGCAACAGCGTCGTCCCCAGCGCAACGCTGATGGCAGATCGGCTCCTCGACGGTCCCATGGCTACGCTCCCCACGCACGGCTCCAAGCCTTGAGTGAAGCACAACCTCCCGGGGGCAGGAAAGCCCGAAGCCCACGGATGGCAGCGCACCCGCGGGCGTCGAAAACGC
>NW_017823784.1:0-247 GCF_001891065.2 Hippocampus comes
TGGAGTTTTCACACTTCATATTTGCGAGGATAAAGGATTTTGAATCCAAAAAGAATGGATACTTTTTAATGGAAAAAGCCTGCCGATAATGCTCTGCAGCATTGCAAAATTCATTATTATAGATATCTCTTCTTGCCAAATTGGTCAGGCGATAATATTCGGATAAGGACGCTCCTTCTTCCTGCTTTTGCGGATAGCGTAAGTTATTTTGAATTGGATACAAAAAGAAAAAAGATGGCACTATCAC
>NW_017823785.1:0-247 GCF_001891065.2 Hippocampus comes
GAAACGGAAACGGACTCGGACTCGGAAACGGACTCGCACACGCACTCCGGACGCGACGCCCACGGGCGGGGCCACGTGCCGCGGTGCATGCTCCGGCCCATGCTTCCGAGCCTCGCTCTTCACGGGCGTCTCGCCGCGCTCCACCACCCCGCCCGCGCTCTCGCCGACAACCCTCTCGGGGACCCGGGCGAGCGAGAGAGCCTGGTCTACGTGCCGCCGGGGGAGGGGCGCTTTCCCGTCGTGATGC
>NW_017823786.1:0-247 GCF_001891065.2 Hippocampus comes
GAAAGGTATGGCCAACGGTGGAACATTACATGCAGGCGATGCGCTTTCCCAATCAAATTCCGGTACAGGAGCAGATCCGCCATCTACCAACTGCTGCCGCTGCTATCGAAGCCGCTTGTGGTCGCAATCCCGACATTGAAGGCAGATGTTGCATTGTTTTTGAAGATGATCAAATTAATCAGATGTATCGTGCAACGCGTGCAAAGTTCACTCAGAACCGCCACCTCCTTTGTCAGCTCCTTCGTAC
>NW_017823787.1:0-247 GCF_001891065.2 Hippocampus comes
AAAAAAATAGCCTTCTCTTTTCACAGGCCTCCGACACGTTTCTAAGAATACAAGTGGTCGAAATGGCCCAATTATAGCGCAGACGGGAAGGTTGTGCGATGTCAGCTTTGCTTGCTCTGCCCCGAACACGATGGTCAGATGGTGGCTTCTCTTGGAATGAGAGCCAGATGCTAAGGGGTCAAAATGGCTTTGGACCATGCGGGAATGTAATGTCCCATCTCTCTCTCTCTCTCTCTCTCTCTCTCTC
>NW_017823788.1:0-247 GCF_001891065.2 Hippocampus comes
CAGGAAAATAACACGATTTTTAAAATGGTCTCCCTTGTGATCACAGAGAACAAAACAGTAAGTCACTCGCCAAAACTGGTCAATGTATTGATTCAGTTGACTCACACATGTCTGTTTCTCTTTGAAGAATGTGGCGGAGTGTACTTTAGAAAGCTACTGTTTGCAAAACGAGATGTGTCATGTATTTCACGACTGCTTTGACAGACATGTGAGTAAATCAGAAAGGGTCATTTGGCCCTTTGACCGC
>NW_017823790.1:0-247 GCF_001891065.2 Hippocampus comes
GCGCGCTGACGGCTGACCTTTATTCACATTCATGTTTTCCCTCCCCGGACCGAGGAGGAGGAAGGGGCTCCTCGCCCTCCTCATCCTCCCGTGAAGCGTCACCGCGGGGTTAATGTAAGTCATGTATCTCATTACACACGCGCACGGTCGCAGCCGCGCGTGTGCGCGCGAGCCGCCTCGCCGGGTTCCCCGGGGGATCCCGGCCGGGCCCGGACTTTTCCGTCGAAAGGAAAAAAAAAAAAAAAAC
>NW_017823792.1:0-247 GCF_001891065.2 Hippocampus comes
TTTTTTTTTTGAAAATTTGGAACAAGCGTGGTCACCGAACAAATTCGGTCAAGGCACATGCCTTTTACAGTGCTACAGAGATGAACGTCTAAACTGCTGGCAACAAAAGTGGGTCCACCCCTTCGGGGAAAAACAAAAAAGTCAAATTGTCGTCAGTGTTTTGCGTGACCATCATTATCTTCGCAGGTTATAAAAGTTGATCAATTTTAAAGTAGTGACATTTTTTGATAGATTTTTTTTTTTTTTT
>NW_017823793.1:0-247 GCF_001891065.2 Hippocampus comes
GCATTATTTCATAACAGTGAAAGATAATTCAACATTGCTTCTTTGAAGGGCACTATAGCTTCACACTAACGCATAATAGGAAACGCCGTAAAGGCATGTATTATTTATCCTCTGCGAAAAGCAACTAATATTACTGCAGATTCCTGAGTCACCTAGAACGGTCAAGAAAAACGTTTTTGTTTGTCTGCATGACTGTATTTTGAGTCGCCGAGAGAAACCATGTGCCTCATGGTCATTGTTTGGCATT
>NW_017823794.1:0-248 GCF_001891065.2 Hippocampus comes
AAAACTATGTCCGGATTCTGGAGACCATCATGGATTTGTTCAAGGAACCACTAGAGGATCCGAAAACTCAGCTTTTGAACCAGACTCAAATGAAAATCATATTTGGCAACGTTCCGCCGTTATTGAAAGTTCATTCCGCTATGTTGGGTGATCTCGCCAAATGCCTGCAGGACTGGCAAGAGAATTGCATGATCGGAAACATTGTATTGAAATACGCGGACGAACTCATGAAGGCCTATCCACCGTTC
>NW_017823795.1:0-248 GCF_001891065.2 Hippocampus comes
AAACACATCTCTCCCTCCCAGCCTTCAGCCCACGATTGATGAGACGATCATTGCAGATCGAACATCTGGTGCGTCTCCCGAGCACACGTTTGTGCGTCAGGGTATCGCCAAGATCGAAAAGCTCGAAAAAGAGCTCGATGAGGAAATCAAACTGGCCAAACACGCCCGGGAACAGAATGACCGGGAGTTTCAGCAAATCCGCGCGGAATATGATGAAGCATTGCTTCAGCTTGTTCAAAAGAACGAGG
>NW_017823796.1:0-248 GCF_001891065.2 Hippocampus comes
AAAGAAACAAGTCTTTGGAGCAAAGTCTGAGCGTCTCATTCCCCAAGACTCAGCTCAAACGACACTTTTTGAGGTTTCCGAAGAACCACCCCCAGAGAGGCAAACAGTCAAAGAGCATGAGCGTAAGTCAAGAAAGGCTCCAACCGGTATAAGCTCAGAGAGTAGACTACGCTTTGATGAGTCAGTTCCAGTAGAAGAAGAGATCGTTTATCCCGAGGAAGTGACTAAGCTTAAAGAAGATGAATATG
>NW_017823797.1:0-248 GCF_001891065.2 Hippocampus comes
AAAAAAAAAAATTGGGGCAGTTTTCCTGATCTTTATTTTATGTATCGCTTTTTACATGCATAAAAATTATTGTGCTATCTTTGTTTATGTCTGTCAACTTTTTTCTTGACGAAGTGCAAACAGTTAT
Source organism: Hippocampus comes (assembly GCF_001891065.2). Classification (NCBI taxonomy): domain Eukaryota; kingdom Metazoa; phylum Chordata; class Actinopteri; order Syngnathiformes; family Syngnathidae; genus Hippocampus; species Hippocampus comes. Next base: position 128 of record NW_017823797.1, read on the forward strand.
TTTCCTCAATTAGAAAATAAATTAACAAGACCATCTGTGATTGCCACATTTTACTTTTCAAGTATTTTAACTCTGATGAACCAAAAACGTGATTTATTTTCTAATTTGGGGGAATTTCATC
>NW_017823798.1:0-248 GCF_001891065.2 Hippocampus comes
AACCATAAAATATGACTGGGGGAATTGTGGTTTGCTGTCTTTTTTTGGGAGGTGGGTGGGGGGGTTCTGACACCCATAAACAGATTCTGGCTTCTTGTTCGGTGATGTCATTCATCTTCATGGCAAATTACAACAAGACCGTGTCCTCACTCACGCTCTCTGCCGCGCTACGTTTCTTTGTCGTGCTGTCCGTCTGTATTTGTCTCTGCGGAAATGTTGCTTTTCTCTGAGGGCTGCACTCTGACACG
>NW_017823799.1:0-248 GCF_001891065.2 Hippocampus comes
AACCATAAAATATGACTGGGGGAATTGTGGTTTGCCGTCTTTTTTTGGGAGGTGGGTGTGGGGGTTCTGACATCCATAAACAGATTCTGGCTTCTTGCTGGGTGATGTCATTCATCTTCATGGCAAATCAGAACAAGACCGTGTCCTCGCTCACGCTCTCTACCGCGCTACGTTTCTTTGTCGTGCTGTCCGTCTCTATTTGTCTCTGCGGACATGTTGCTTTTCTCTGAGGGCTGCACTCTGACACG
>NW_017823800.1:0-248 GCF_001891065.2 Hippocampus comes
AATATAGAACTTATTATTAGGGAAGAAAATATTAAATAGTTGAGTAAACAATTACTCTCTCTAATTAATATGATCAGAGTTCATTCAACAATTAATAAAATAACTATAATATTTTCTAAATTTATCGAATAAAAATTTAAAATAAACAAATATAACATTTATTTATGACATTCGAATGCTAATTCTATTTACAATATTAACATGCTTATCTATAATAAGCTTAATAAATTTCTATAATAAATTGAGTA
>NW_017823801.1:0-248 GCF_001891065.2 Hippocampus comes
GTGCGCCGGTGAGGGTTCAATATCGTAATCTCTTTGTCAGATGAGCCTAACGCTGAGCTTCATTCACCTGCAGGGACCTTTAATCCATTTCTCATCCCAAGTAAGTCTTCGTCTGTTAAGGAACAACTGCCAAACATTTTCTTGTGCTGCAGTGGAACACGGGACCTCGCGTGTGCCCATTTCAGTGTTTTGGTTTTCCACTTCAACGTCATTTCACTTGGTTTCGATCCCGCGGCCCTTAAAAGCAA
>NW_017823802.1:0-248 GCF_001891065.2 Hippocampus comes
AATAGAGCTAACGCTAAAGCCTTCATTAGCGTAGCTTAACGGAAACACAAATGCAAGTATGTCAGTGTTAAAACAGCTAAAGCTAACTTAAATTTTTTAAAATAGAGCAAACGTTAAAGCCTTCATTAGCATAGCTTAACGGAAACACAAATGCAAGTATGTCACTGTTATAACAGCTGAAGCTAACGAAAGTTAGAGGTTAGCGTAAAAATGATTGTTATTCAAGAAACATGCGGATTACGACAATC
>NW_017823804.1:0-248 GCF_001891065.2 Hippocampus comes
AAGAAGGTCGATCGACTCGTCGACCACTCGCAGACGCTGACGGATGTGAAGGAAACGTTCTTCAATGGCGACGGCGAGTACTTCGAGGCCAAGGTCCAGCAGCTCATCGGCCGGTTCGGCATCAAGAGCGAGGACGCCAAGAACCTCTCCGTCGCCGCGCTGATCGCCAAGCTGATCGCCAAGAGCGACGACGGCGACCTGACCGCCGAGCTCAAGCACCTCTTGGGCCTGGCCAAGCAGGCGGGCGT
>NW_017823806.1:0-248 GCF_001891065.2 Hippocampus comes
AAGTTAGCGTGACGGGCTGCTTGTTTTACCCCCACGATGACACACAGGCGCACCCCCCCGCCCCCCCCCCGCGGCATAATCCTATTAGGAGCGACAACAGGCCGCCGCTGTCAATCAGTGTCGTAGCCATGACAACGGGCGGCCCCCACACGGCCGGCCACTAGGAAGCGTCCCAGCTGATTAGCCACGCTGATCTCGTTAGATGGCCCCGCCCACCTCGGGTGCCGAGGATTCTTCCCCCCCCCCCC
>NW_017823807.1:0-248 GCF_001891065.2 Hippocampus comes
CCTCCACCAGCTGGAGCTCCACTGTCAGGTGATGTTCCGGAACTACCAGAGGAAGAACGACATGGACGAGCCGCCGCCTATCGACTTTGGTGACGGGGAGGAAGACAAAAGCGACAAGAGGAAAAACAAGGACCCCATGTATGCGCAGCTGGACGAGAAGTTCCTCCGATTTGGGATCAAGATGGAGTGGCTGATGATCCACCGCATCCTCAACCACAGGTGGGCACACACACACACACACACACACA
>NW_017823808.1:0-248 GCF_001891065.2 Hippocampus comes
ACATCTTATATGCGGATCGCCACAGTTTTGGCAGGTGCATTTTTCACGCCGAGTCAATTGTGTGTGTCTGGGTATGCGAGTGCGTCACGTGACACAACTTGACTAGATTTCGATCGAAGAAATCTTGCCGTGCGCCCCATCGCCCCAGTGATGATCCGTCTTTTTAAAACGACACGCAAATATACGCGCTCCTCTTCCTCGTCTCTGCATGTGTAGATGGACGAGGAGGGGCTTGAAGATGAGGAGCA
>NW_017823810.1:0-248 GCF_001891065.2 Hippocampus comes
ACCACGTCTACTACAACGGCAATCATGCCCGAGATTTTGTTACGCCCAAGGGTCTAACCAAGTTCTCCATCGACGCTCTGCCGCCAATAGTATCGCGCGGCGTGCTGCTGGATATGACTAAGCTGTTGGGACAAAACCCTGTCGCCAGCGGCACAGCGATCAACAGTAAAGAGATCAAGGCTGCAGCCAAAGCTGCAGGCGTGACCATCGAGTCAGGTGACGTGGTATTGATCCACACCGGTTGGCTC
>NW_017823811.1:0-248 GCF_001891065.2 Hippocampus comes
ACCCAGGCGATGGACCGGTTCGAGGACGCCGACTACCGCTTCGACCTCGTCGGCACCGAGGTCCCGGTCCAGGCGACCGTCCGCAGCGGCGACAACAGCGCGTCGTTTCAGATCGTCCCCGTCGACCGCCCCCGCGGCACGATCGAGCTGTTCCACACCCACCCGGCCGACGGCGTCCGCCGGGAGCTGCGCTTCGACGGCACCGACGGCGGGCTCTCGCTGCTGGACCAAAACAACGTCGAGCTCAT
>NW_017823812.1:0-248 GCF_001891065.2 Hippocampus comes
TCATTTCTAGCTTGGACTTTATCACACAGACAAACAGTTTACATAAACGGATGCCAGTGTTGGGAAGCCACAAGAGTTGGGATTGACGTTCGAATTGGTATTGACCCAGTGTGCATCACTGGCTCTCTCGTATTTTCAGTATGGCACATTGGTCTAAACTTTTTGGGTTCGGGAACCCTTCACATGGCAGACCTGTTTCCAAGAACCCCTCCTCATAATCCTAATGCCAATTAAACTACCACCATCAC
>NW_017823813.1:0-243 GCF_001891065.2 Hippocampus comes
ACACACACACACACACACACACACACTCTCTGTTGTAATCAGTCGCTCCTATCTGATCCCCGTAACACCGCTCTCCCAACTAACCTCCTCATCTTCCTCCTGTCTTGCAGCATAAACTGCCGCATGACAGCTGGAGTCGCCCTGACCGATACGCTTGGAATTAGCGTGAAGAGCTTCAACTTTGATGAGAGCGGCTTCAAAATATTGGAAAAGTGTGAACAGGGGCACACAAAAAAAAAAAAA
>NW_017823814.1:0-248 GCF_001891065.2 Hippocampus comes
CCCCCTAAAGTGGTCGCCAGCCAGCCACAGGCTCCACATAAGGACAAACTACTCACAGCCATATCCACACCATCACTGAGCGAGGACCGATCCCATGCTGTCCACACACAATTCAGGTGAGTGTACGACTACATACACCATCCTTAAACACTAAACGTATACATTTAACGAATTTACATCTCTAAAAAAATGATCCGTAAAATCCACACCAACATTTTTAAACATTGTATGAAGCTAAATGTATTTGT
>NW_017823815.1:0-248 GCF_001891065.2 Hippocampus comes
ACGATTGCCCGGCAAATAAACTACATTAAGAGTGCAGATATGGCTTTTAATAAGGAGAACCTGGTAGTAATCCCTGTAGCTGAACGAGATTTCGAGGATAGGGAGGAAGCACGCCTAAAGCTGGCCACTTTTCGGGATGAATTGTCCAAACATACCACCGTTCGTTCGCTTACTTCTTCCCGACATGTACCAGGAAGATGGTCGGGCTCCAATCTATTTGTCCGTCCAGAAGGCTGGGAAGGAGACCC
>NW_017823816.1:0-248 GCF_001891065.2 Hippocampus comes
ATAACCTTTGGCCCATTGCAGAACCGGTTTGGGATTTTTTTGCCCCATTTTTTTGATGGACCCAATGACCGCGTTGCGAACAGTATGGTGCGTGTCAAAAAGTCCTTTGTCAAAAAAATCGACAACAGTTTCAAAATCATGCTTCCCAATTTCTCCGGCTGCATTGATTGTTGTTTGTCTAATTTTAGAATTCGATTCTTGGAACAACGCTTTCAACCGATCCAGTAAAGAAATATGTAGGCGGGTGC
>NW_017823817.1:0-246 GCF_001891065.2 Hippocampus comes
TAGATAGATAGATAGATAGATAGATAGATTAAACTATTACATTCCATTTCTCCATTTAACCCACAACATTAATAACAGGTACAGTAGCACACCATCTTAACCGCTTGCCCATCGTTGCCATGTGTTTCAAATGTAGTTCAGAAGACATCAAGCATAATCATCATTCGCAAACCTCCATTTAAAATCTTTTTTCTTGGTAAACAAACTGAAAAACAACGCTTCCTGTAGAGGCAGGACACACACACA
>NW_017823818.1:0-248 GCF_001891065.2 Hippocampus comes
ATATAATCAAGGAAATATTTTTGAAATTTAGTATTGTTTATTCCACTAAATAGCTTAGTAAAAATTTATAGAATTTCTTTGGCATCCTTTTATTTAATCTCATTAGACATAAACTCCTAAATGCTTTCTGACTCTTTTTCTGAGAACCCTAAAGATTGAGTCTACTCTCTAAACCTCTCATTAGAAATCGAGGTAAGTCTCCTTGTCAAATCCATTGCCTTATTTTCATCAATATTTAAGTATTCCCT
>NW_017823819.1:0-248 GCF_001891065.2 Hippocampus comes
ATATCAAGGATGTAACGGCACAATACCTTCCAGTAGCGGACATTACACTTGAGTTGGAAAGCTCTACACCAAAAAAATCAGCCTACGTATACCTCTGTGTGTTCGACAATCAAGATTGGAGGGCGGTCGCCTGGGCCGCAATTGATGGGAAGAAAGCCGTTTTCAAGGATATGGGAAGGGGATTCGTCTATATGCCCATGTTCTATGACGGGGAAGGATTCATTACTGCTTCCAATCCCATAATCCTC
>NW_017823820.1:0-248 GCF_001891065.2 Hippocampus comes
CCCCCCCCCTTTTTTTGTGGCTGCTCTCGCGAGCATAGTGACTACATCAAACGACGCAACAAGAAAAAAACAACAGCAGCCACACAAGAACCGTGGTGACGCTTCTCTGGGCTGAGGTCGGTGTGCAGCACTGACGAGGGTGGCCATTTTCTGCTTTCTGCAACGGCGTTCAATGCAGTCGTCAGATATATGCCGCGACAGACAGAGGGAGACAGAGCCCAATCTGGATGAGGAGCTAAATGCTCCCC
>NW_017823821.1:0-248 GCF_001891065.2 Hippocampus comes
ATCCGCAACTTCTTGTGTTGTCATGATTGTCTATTTTTTGGTTAATTTCTTAGAGCCTCTTTAGGAAACTGCCAATTGGTTTCTTATGTCCCTTTTTACGCCTTACTGCGTTTAAATTTTGAACCATAACTATGGCTATGCTTAAAAATTTTGCCTCATAATGCATCAAAAATGACCTATAATAATTACAATCACAATTTCCTAAAGAAGCTCTTAAAGATAGTGAAGAAGGCTTCTTATGTGTTTAA
>NW_017823822.1:0-248 GCF_001891065.2 Hippocampus comes
ATCCACCCACAAAAATGGAAAATCTGTGATAGGCAGACCATATTAAACAGAATTTTTGATGGTTTTGTGAGGCCCCATGGAGGGGACTTGGGCGGAGGATTTTTGCTCTGGCATGATACAGTAAAGACGTACAACCAATATGCTATTCAAATTTGGCTTTGCAAACTTTGTAAATTATTTGTCATTTCCCCAAGGAGCTGTCGAGCAACTTTTGGAAAGTAACGTGTGTCTTCACACCAGTAAAAAAA
>NW_017823823.1:0-248 GCF_001891065.2 Hippocampus comes
ATCGAATTTTTTTGAGTTAGTTAGTTGATAAACCCTGGCATTGCCGGGGTTTTACTTTTTAAGGATTTGGGCCTGAAAAACATCAATAAAGGGCACTAAAAAAAAATAATAGTAAAATTCGATGAAGTGCTTTTGACAGAAATTACTTCAAAATTTTAGCGATTCAATAGTATATGGCCAAGGTTTTTAAGTGTCCAACAATATCTGAATCAAAAAACTGATAATACTTCTTCTATATTATTTTTACT
>NW_017823824.1:0-248 GCF_001891065.2 Hippocampus comes
ATCGACTGGGTTATCTTCATAAACAGCTCCTACAGTAAGCCTCACAGCTCCAGCACACTCATTATTAGTTGGTAATTGTGTTGCACCTGCTACCCAATTAAGGGTATTGGCAATTAAGGTATAAGCATCTTCTGTAGGATTTAATCCAATCGTATTCACGTTTGTTGATGATGGCCACATCATCAATGCTGCCCTGCGTACATTAGCAGGTCCTACATTTTCCTCAACAATGACTAAAGGGTCTCCTG
>NW_017823825.1:0-248 GCF_001891065.2 Hippocampus comes
ATTAGCATGATGTTTATGATAGCCGTATTGTAACAGACCGCCATCTAGTACTTTACCATGACTTTGCATGGGCGCAGCATCTAATCTAAAGGTGTTTAATTCATTGGTTTCTTTTAACCGATACACCCCTAAACTGCTTTGATTTGCCTTATGTTCCACTAAGCTCCACACTTTATCATCGCTGAAATACCCCAAAAGCCAACCTAATTTATCATCTGAAAAATCTTGCGCACTCAATTGGGGATGAC
>NW_017823826.1:0-248 GCF_001891065.2 Hippocampus comes
ATTTCAAAGACTTCGGGATCGGTGCCCAAATACTACATGACCTGAACATCACCAAGATACGATTATTGACCAATTCCGGACCCAAGGCCCCTCGCGTGGGCATGGTCGGCTACGGTCTTGAGATTGTGGATTATTTGGGGTATTGAAAGTTTAAATGTTTGGAGTTTATAAGTTTAAATTTTTCGGTTATAAGTCTTGACTAACCTCTAAACACCCAAACTCTTATATCAAACAATTTCAACAAACAA
>NW_017823827.1:0-248 GCF_001891065.2 Hippocampus comes
TTTTTTTTTTTCAGTCCTTTCAAAAGAGAATTGGAGTTACACGGGAGGTTATAGCCACAAATTATTCCAAATACCAACTTCGAATAAAGCCTATTCAAAGTCCGCAGACAATTTTCATTTTTAGTCATCAAACATGCTGTCATGGCGGTTCAAATGAAGCCATTCATCCAAAGGTCGGACGGGGCCTCTGTTGTAAATCTGACATGGAAATCGCTTGATGGGAAGTTCAATAGTCAAAGACTTGAACT
>NW_017823828.1:0-248 GCF_001891065.2 Hippocampus comes
ATTGTCGACTGATGATCGAGGGCGCGGTAGGTGATCGGGCCGACAGGTGTGTCCAGCTCAAGGCCCTTGAAGGCTTCAACCAGCTTTTCTGTATCGGTCGAGCCGGCCTTTTTGATGGCGGCTTCAATGGAAAGGACAGTGTTGTAGCCCACCAGTGAACCGGCGCGCGGATAGTCGTTGAAGCGCTTCTGGTAGGCTTCAACAAAGGCCACGTGCTTGGGATCCTTGATGTCGTACCAGGGGTAGCC
>NW_017823829.1:0-248 GCF_001891065.2 Hippocampus comes
ATTGGGACCTCATGTTGGGACCACACTCTTGAAAAGTGAGGAAAATATGGAGTCGGTTGCTCTTTATATCTGAAACACAGCGAAATGAACGCTTCTAAAATATACGGTTCTCTGTATGTCAGAATTTTTTTTCCCCACAATAAAAAACAAACAAACAAACAAAAAAGCAAAACTAATTTAATGTTAACAGTGAATCTTGCAGAATGCTGCGAATTTAGAAGCTTATTTATTTAGTATGCATGTTCTCC
>NW_017823830.1:0-248 GCF_001891065.2 Hippocampus comes
ATGCGGTTTATTCAAGAGTTGCTCGGGCATAATTCAATAAAAACCACTCAAGTATATACAAAAGTTACCCCCAGAAGTTTATCAAAAATTCAAAGCCCGTTAGATTCACTTTGAGGTCTCATCCTGCCTTTTCTTGGTCTTTTTGTACAGGGGCAAAAAATAGGAAATGCTATAATTATAGCCTACTCCCCATTTGCTATTATCGGTCACCTTATTAAAACCGGGTATCCACAAATTCGGAAAGCGTT
>NW_017823831.1:0-248 GCF_001891065.2 Hippocampus comes
ATGTACGACGACTCGCTTGAGTTGACACAGGAAGTCGACGACGAGGTCCGTGATTTCTTTGGCGAGATCGTGTTTGAAACCGTCATCCCGAGAGATGTGAGTGTGACCGAAGCTCCCAGCTACGGAAAACCGGTGATTGAATATTCCCCGCGTTCGCGCGGCACAAGAGCATATATGGAACTCTGCCTGGAGGTACTTGAAAATGACCCGACGTAAGCGACTTGGAAAAGGTTTGGAAGCACTGTTGA
>NW_017823832.1:0-248 GCF_001891065.2 Hippocampus comes
ATGGTGTCACTTCACGCAGTGCGTTACAACAACTGAATCACACAACCTCACCGAACCTCACCGAACCTCACCGGAGATTTCGATGCTCGTGCGAACCTCATTGCTGGTTATCCTGACGGCATGTTCTGTATTCGGCCAGGACAAAATGAAAGACTGGCCGTCGTTCCGAAACTCTGCGCGAGACAACAAGTCGTTTGATTCGGGACTTGTTGATCGGTGGCCGTCTGACGGGCCGCAAAAGATTTTCA
>NW_017823833.1:0-248 GCF_001891065.2 Hippocampus comes
AGAAATAAAACACCTTAGCATAAAGCGAAAGGACTATTTGGTCTATGTTTCTGAAAACGGTGATGTAAGAGCCCTTGCTAGAAACGGACAAGACAGATTAGAAATTGCAAGTAAAGCAAAACCCTTCGGTGCGGTCGACTTCTTTGAAGCGTCGAGCTTGAAAGATTCATATGTGCTTGTTTTAAATAAAGACTCTAACCTGAGCAAGATTTATTTAAACGACAAGCTTGAGGAAATAAAGTTTGAAG
>NW_017823834.1:0-248 GCF_001891065.2 Hippocampus comes
AAATGGAAATCGTCCTGGCAAAAATGACATCCACATGGCAACAACCTCTGCGCGCTCGAACAAAACAAGGTTGGAAACAACTGACGGCATGTTTCCAGGACGCGATGTTCCCTTTTGAAGATTGAAAGTCCAACCTGAAGGCTGTCGATGTCCTGATGAAGAAAAGAGCCGATTGAGGAGCAGCTTGTCGTCGGCTGCTCCGCGTGTCAAAGGTATCGATGTCAACGTGGGGTGATTCTGGCGAGGCT
>NW_017823835.1:0-248 GCF_001891065.2 Hippocampus comes
AGACGCCAGAATCGCCGAAGCGTTCTCCTGCCGAACCAAAACGGTTGAAAATGTCCGACAACGATGTGTTGAGTTAGGTTTTGAGAACACTTTGGAACGTAAAAAATCTCCGCAGGCCGGGGCAAAAAAACTGCTTAACGGAAACGAAGAGGCAAAAATCATTGCGATGCGACTCGGTTCGCCACCAAAAGGGTATGGCAAGTGGACTCTGCGACTGCTTGCTCGAAAGGCAGTCGAACTTGAAGTTG
>NW_017823837.1:0-248 GCF_001891065.2 Hippocampus comes
AAATTTGTGGGTTTTTACGGGAGCCTTATTTTATCCTGCGCAACTTTTCAGGGGTCGGGGATTGGCGTAAAGTTGACAGTCATCCTGTTTAACCCAGTTTTAGACAGAGTAAGGGGCTTTCACATTAGTCTTATTTTTTTACCTGTATGGCTTTTTTTTATGGTTTTCTTTTATAACATAGTAACCGTTTTTTTTCCTAAAGGTGCCACTAAGAGGCCAATCAGATGGTTTATTCAGAGCAGCTTTGC
>NW_017823838.1:0-248 GCF_001891065.2 Hippocampus comes
AGTCCAAAGTTTGTCGTCGAAATGCCGCCGAAGTCATGCAGCGGGATTAGGTCATGCAGCAGAGGCACAACTTGAACGTCCGACATTTTTCGTTCAATCGTGCAGAGCATGTTTGATATGAGTTTCGGTCGGGCCGACGAGTGGAAGATACCCCCGGACATGTCTACTTCTTCCAAGTGGGTTTCATGGGCACGCCATCTGCGCAGGTTAATCTGCCTGGCCAATGGCCTTAGCGCAATAGTGGCCCA
>NW_017823839.1:0-248 GCF_001891065.2 Hippocampus comes
AGTTCCCAAGCTGGAAGCCAACGTCGATGCCCGCTTCGGCGACTTCGAAGCTGATGTTGCCGAAGCTCCCCGAGTTGTCGATCGTTTCGTCGCGGGTGAAGCGGACGAAGGGGGCGACGAACGTGAAACCTCGATAGTCGAAGGGCTGGAAGAGCTCGGAAAACAGGGTGTTGGTCTCGCCGACGTCGATGACCGTCTTCCACTCGGCGCCCAGCCGGTTGAGTTGGGTTCGGCGGTAGACGGCCAGG
>NW_017823840.1:0-248 GCF_001891065.2 Hippocampus comes
AGTGACATGGGGCTCCCCACGGGGGTCGATGATGTTTTAAAGCATAAACAAGGGGCCTATGCCCAAGGTAAGGCCACCTACAAGAGCAAGTGCACCAAGAACGAGATGATACACGATATGGTAAGGCATGCAGATTACAATATTGGTTTTAAATATGTTCTTGCGGACAGTTGGTTTTCATCATCGGCCAATATGACCTGTATCACCGAGAACAGCATTTCGGACTTTATCATGGCCATTAAGTCCAA
>NW_017823841.1:0-248 GCF_001891065.2 Hippocampus comes
AAAAGGTTGGGGACCGCTGCTCTAGAGGGCTTCCATGCTGCAAGAACTAAGACAGGTCTTAGTTGACCGTGAACTTTCACAATGCATTTGTTCTCTGTTCTCAATTGCTTTACCTGGTGAAACAAATAACACAAGAGAATCTGGACTTCTGTTGGACCCTCGGCAAGCTGTTCACCACCTCTTCCAGCTCCTTCCCACAGGGAGGCGCAATCCAGCTGTGCACACTAAAACCAGCAGACATTCCAGCA
>NW_017823842.1:0-248 GCF_001891065.2 Hippocampus comes
AGGGTGTCTGACAATTTGTTCTCCACGTTTGCCTAAGCGTGCGCGACACGGCTACGTTTAACGTTGGTATCTCGGTGGGATTGCTTTTCGCTCATCCTTTTGTTGCTGCTGTTCTGAGTGCTCTACGCCTGGTTAGACCCTAAAGCGCATAGGCGCAAACCCGGCGCCTTGATTGCTGCTCGATCTCAGCCGGTTGCCGTCTCTCGCGAATCAGAGTATGATGTCATAATATGTCAATTCGATCCAGA
>NW_017823844.1:0-248 GCF_001891065.2 Hippocampus comes
CAAAGAGTTAACTCGGGCCTGTTTACCATACGTTCATGCTCCCATATTTTCATTTCAGATTTTATGAACACATGCTACGTCTGCTCGTTACTCGCGCATGCTAGCTCACGTCGCATCTCGCAATGCTCTCAAGTTGTAAATGCGAAAAATGGGCCTTCCCTAATGAAGCAGCATTCCATGTTGTGTTTCGACGGCGATTTTCTCAGGTAATTTGCGAGGCGTGGAGAGGTGAAGAAAACAAAACAAAA
>NW_017823847.1:0-248 GCF_001891065.2 Hippocampus comes
CTTCCATCCGGGATTTATCACCAGTGATATTTTCAACGTTTATTCAAGCCATAATTTTATGTTTCTCGGGTTTCCTGAATGCGCGCCAATTCTGTCATGGCGTTATTGATTTACGGGTGCAAGTGGACTGAATGTAATTTGGCGTGACATTTGAATTTCATGGTAAGAGCATCTTTATTACTCACGTTCCATGGACATACTGTAAAGCACGGATTTCAAACTCAAGGCCCGGGGGCCGGCTCTGGCCC
>NW_017823848.1:0-248 GCF_001891065.2 Hippocampus comes
CACCCGGCTTCTTCCGGAAGTACGAACAACTCCAATGGTTTAGACAGGTCCGAAATTGCCACCGCAACCATAGCGCGGTCCTCATCCGAGGCGGCAGGCCGCTCGAACCCGACAATATCCGCGCTGGGAACTGCCAGAGACAGTGCAAACTCGGCACCCGAAAATTGAATGGCTAACCGACCGGTCCCACGTTCAGGCTGGCTTTCCAGCTGCGTTGCCTGGGCCGTGACAGCCGCCGGCAATAGGGA
>NW_017823849.1:0-248 GCF_001891065.2 Hippocampus comes
CATCACGGCGACTCCCAATTGAACCGCGACGCGCACGGGCCACCGCCAAGTTCGTCTTCGAACGACAACCGCAATGATGATCAAAAAGAACAAGAGCCATAAACTCCAACTGGGCAGCACGCCCACGGCACCGTAGAGCAACCAGGTTGAGAACATGACAGCAAAAATGGTCATCAAAATCGCAACGGGAAACGCTGTCTCGATGTAAGGAACGAGCGAACGAGTCCAGGTTTTGTGTTTCCGCAAAA
>NW_017823851.1:0-248 GCF_001891065.2 Hippocampus comes
CAGAGGCAGCCCCACCCACGTTGGCCTGGGAGCCGATCGCAGCAAAGAAGATGGGTGCGCGGAGCCAACGTCGAATGAGGAGGATCGTGATCGCGTGGAAGCTCATCCACAGCGCTCCGATGGCGACCAAGAGGGGTACCTCGACCACCCGCGCGAGATCGGCTTTGGCCCCGATGGTGGTGACGAGAAGGTAGAGCAAGAGAGACCCCACCGCCGTCGATCCCGCGCCTTCGATCGCACGGAGGGAA
>NW_017823853.1:0-248 GCF_001891065.2 Hippocampus comes
CAGGCCTGCCTCGGGGTCGTGCTCCCACAAGAACACCGGCGACGGCTCGCCCTCGCCCGACGGGTGCGACTCCTGCCCCGTCCCGTCAGCGCGGAGTTCGACCCAGAATCGTGAATCCTCTGGGAAGTTTTCGGAATCCGCCCCCCACAACCCGACGAGCGGCGAAACGTTGCCCGCAGCACCTTGTGCATGACCCGCCGCCTGGGCAGAGCGCGTCAGCGTCATGACGCGCCCCTCCCGGCGCAGCG
>NW_017823854.1:0-248 GCF_001891065.2 Hippocampus comes
CCAAACTTGGTCATGGTATCGGCACAGCTCTGTCTCCGCATTCAACCCACAGTTGTACAACTGACTGGAGTGAGAGGTTGCCATCAAGAGTTTTTTGTTGTTGTCATGAGACCGCACGGACGTGCAGTTAAAGTCAGGCACGCTGGCAGATGAGCGTGCAGCTTATGAAGTCAAAAATGGAGAAAGAAACTTACATAAGTGAACAATCCAAATCTCTTCCACTAGATGGCAGAAGGTACATAATTAAC
>NW_017823855.1:0-248 GCF_001891065.2 Hippocampus comes
CCAACTGCGCTCTCACTGCTCGTGTTCCTCGCCGTCGTGTCTTGGAAGCGATTTGTTTCGCTGGGCTCGATCATCGTCGCCCTCCTGTGCCCGGTATTGATTGGCGTAGTGGCGCTCGTTCGTCAACAGACGATTCCGTGGCCCATGCTGGTTGGTGCTTCGGCCATCGGGCTGCTGATCGTGGAACGGCACCGAGCCAACATCGGACGTCTGATTGCAGGCAATGAGAAGCGCATCGGGCAGCGTAC
>NW_017823858.1:0-248 GCF_001891065.2 Hippocampus comes
CCACCCCGGGAAAATAATTGCCCACCCCTGGTATAGACAGTAAAACACTCCCGTGCACAGTCTCGGTACAACATTATTTACAGCATTTTAAAATTTGAATTTTTAAAAATTGGTCAGGAAGTGACTTTCTGTAGGTTGGTAGCTCTGTAAATGTGATGCTGTCAAAACGTTTGGTGCAACTTACTTAAGTGCTGGAAGAAAACCAGTAGGGCTCATCAGCATGGGCGTCATTAGGCCTATTTTAGGGA
>NW_017823859.1:0-248 GCF_001891065.2 Hippocampus comes
CCATCGCCGTCTGGGGCTACCACTTCAGCGCGAACAACGGCAACAGCATCTCCGAGGTGCTGCTCGAGTTCTCGACCGACGGCGGCGGCTCGTACGGCGGCGGTCAGACGATCGCGATCCCCCAGCCGAGCAACTTCGACCTGGCCACCATCGCCGCGGTCGCGCCGACTTCGGCCGACCATATCCGGATGACCGTTACCGATAACCACTTCGGTGCGGCCGCCGGTGGCGACCGCGTCGGCATCGCC
>NW_017823860.1:0-248 GCF_001891065.2 Hippocampus comes
CCATCGTCCACACCCACCACGGCGTCGAGACCATCAGCAGCGCAGCGGCGAACGCAGCCGGCACGACGAGCAGCAGATTCCGTTCGTCAGCTGACAGTTGCATGGTCCCGCAGCGCCTCCACCGTGGCCGGTCCGATGCCACGAACGGCCACCAGCGCATCGACCGACCCGAACGGCCCGTGCGTGTCCCGATGCGCGACGATCGCCGCCGCGGTCACCGGCCCCACCCCGGGCAGCCGCTCCAGGTC
>NW_017823861.1:0-248 GCF_001891065.2 Hippocampus comes
CCCAAACGACGATATTTTACTCTTAATATCAGCCGACTGCAGATACATCACGTCTTAATATGCACAGCTCAGCGTTCGTCTCACTTCACTTTTGGTCCAAGCCTCACGAGATTTCCCACGAGATTATCTAACGCTCCTTTTAAAGGACCAATGCTCCATTTATGAAACGAGGCAGCATCAGTCATAGTACAGTAAATATTCTCTAGTGCGAATTCGTGTTTGCGCTGTCCAATTTGTCCTGATAAGAG
>NW_017823862.1:0-248 GCF_001891065.2 Hippocampus comes
AACATAATTAGAGTTAAAGAGGGAAGGGAGCAAAATGTGTGCGCAAATTCAAATTAGGTTTGATCAGTGGAGAAGTTGGAACCTTTATGAAGTCCTCCAAAGCTCATTCCATATTTATCCCCCCCCCAAAAAAAACTTTCAGGTTGGACATGCGCATCCACTTACAGAAGGTCAAAGTGTAACGCTTGTCATGCATTTGAGGTCAATATTCCAAATTTCACCCGAGAGCCCATCATCCCCAACTTTTC
>NW_017823863.1:0-248 GCF_001891065.2 Hippocampus comes
CCTCAACCGACTATTGGTTTTTGGCCATTGACGATGAGAACAAAGAATTTAGGGGCCACTTCTCCTTAAAAAGATAAGATTGGTTTAGTCCGATTCCAGTACCCTTTGTATTTTTAGTGAATGAAGTTTAAGGTTGTTGCAGAATTCAATCCAACGGGCGATCAACCCCAAGCTATAAAGCAATTGGCTGAGGGAATTACCTCTGGTGATTTCCATCAGACCCTTCTGGGTGTAACAGGTTCCGGAAA
>NW_017823864.1:0-248 GCF_001891065.2 Hippocampus comes
CCGCCAGCCCGTTGAGCAACACCTGACCCTCGATCGTCAGCAGTGATGACAGCGGGGGTGCATCGGGTGCGTCATTCATATCGCCGGTAATGATGTAGCGTGCATCCGAGCGCATGCGCTGCGCGACAATCCGGCGGACCGTGTCAGCCTGTTTGGTTCGCCGGTCATCGTTGGCCACCTTTCCCTGGCCGCCATTGTCGTCGTCGCCAAAGTGGCTCTTGAGATGATTGTTGTAGAGCGTAAACAGC
>NW_017823865.1:0-248 GCF_001891065.2 Hippocampus comes
CCGGGTGGCGCTTGCCGGTCCACTCGTAGGCGAGCAGCGTCGCGAACTCGCCCGGCGCCTCGAAGGCGTCGGCCACGTCCATCAGGTACGCCCACTCGCCGGGCCCGGTGCGCTTGCCGAGAAAGGACTCGTGGTCCGTGAGCGCGACGAAGTCGTCGCCGTAGCGATGGCGCGCCCGGAGATACACCTCTTCGGCGCTGCCCACGCCGTCCGAGTGCGCGCTGTGCTGCTGAATGTCGCCGAAGTAG
>NW_017823867.1:0-248 GCF_001891065.2 Hippocampus comes
CTCATCGAACGCGAGACCGAGACCCATCGCTGGATTTCCAACGACCCGATCTTCATGCCCGGTTACATGCTGGACAACATGCCGAACTTCCAGCAGGGCATCTTGACGGCGCTGTTCCGCTTCACCTCCGAGCTTCGCGACGAGATCGCGCGCACCCGGGGGTCGAGCGCTGAAGATCCGGACGCCAAGGCGGCGGCGGGCTATCTCTCCTATCCGCCCGATGTCTGGATCTATGACCCCAAGGTGTC
>NW_017823868.1:0-248 GCF_001891065.2 Hippocampus comes
GAAAAAAAAAACAAAACAAGAAAAAGACAATTTCTTGCGTAGGTTTTCTTCTGTTACTTCCTCCCACATTCTAAATAAAACCAATGCGTGGTCAATTGAAGACTCTGGATTGTCCACAGATGTCAGTTGTTTGTTCATCTCTATGCCCAATCATTGGCTGGTGACCAGTCCAGGGTTATGCTTGAGTCAAAAGTGCATGAAGGGTGAATCTGTCCCGACAACGGGGTCCGGAACAGCAATTTTCTTGC
>NW_017823869.1:0-247 GCF_001891065.2 Hippocampus comes
GAGAGAGAGAGAGAGAGAGAGAGAGAGAGACGTCACGCACACGCCGACTTCATGTGTGACGTCGGCACGCCTGTTGAGAGGAGGCCGGAGTGGACCTTGGCGGTCGCGGCGGTGACGTGCATCGCTGGTGGGCGGAGTCAGTGGAGTAGGAGGCGTAACCAGGAAGCACACTCAGCATCAGGTGAGCCCACGTGGAAAAGTTCACGTTTAGCTGAGCCGCGCGCAGGAAGTTCTTACCTACACGCGC
>NW_017823870.1:0-248 GCF_001891065.2 Hippocampus comes
CTCGAGGAGGCCGTCAAGATCGCGCGGGAAAAAAAGTGGATCTCGGGCGGAAGCTCCTCGGGCTCGGGCGGTGGGCGGTAAGCCGTGTTGCAACGGCGTTGGGCATCTCGAGGCCGCACCTGACGACGTACCGCGAGTCACCGATGAAACGGCGAGGCTCGTACAACAAGGCCGGTGACGACGAGCTGCTTCAGCGTATCCTGGCGATCGTCAAAGGCCGACCAACGTACGGCTATCGACGTGTCACC
>NW_017823871.1:0-248 GCF_001891065.2 Hippocampus comes
CTTTATGTGGTCTCACGTCTGCGCGAAGTGCTCGATCGAGAAGTCGGGATCGGATTGTCACGCGCGCGGGTACTGATCATGGGGATTGCGTATAAGAAAAACGTCTCTGACATGCGCGAAAGCCCCTCTGTACGCCTGATGTCACTGATCCGAGCTGCCGGGGCAGATGTCCAGTTTCATGATCCGCATGTTCCGGTCATTCCCAAGATGCGCGAATACCCTGATCTACTGGGAGTGCAATCCATGGC
>NW_017823872.1:0-248 GCF_001891065.2 Hippocampus comes
ACATACATGGTAAAAATATCCATAAAATAAATAATTTCATAAGCAAATCAATTCTCCGGCACATTGTCCTGATTGCATATTTAATCAATACAATTTAAAAGATGAATTTAAGCAACCTTGAACACTGGATTACTGGATTTGGAATCCCCCACAAGACATGTTCATCATTCAGATCCTCTGTGTTTAAAGTGTGTTTTTGTTGCATCACTGCAATGTGCTTCTTTGGTAAAAATAAATAAATAAATAAA
>NW_017823873.1:0-248 GCF_001891065.2 Hippocampus comes
ATGAGGAAGAGAAAATCCGAGGAAAGTTAAGGGGGATCTGGGGGGCTGTGCCCCCCCAGTATAAGCCGGGGGTCTGGGGCCCGCAGCGTTTCCTGCAAGAAAATAATTGGTCTCAATCGGTAAATATTTTTCTACTTTTGGTCGACATTTTGCCACATAAAATACCTCTTCAGTTATCGCTTTTAACTTGTTTAAAACCCTGGAGAACCCAAGAACCCTGTTCTTCTTTGGAAAATGATGAATTATAC
>NW_017823874.1:0-248 GCF_001891065.2 Hippocampus comes
CTGTTGATGTATCACCATTACCAAAGTCCCAATGGTAGGAAACGGCGTTGACAGAGTTATTTGTCAACAGCAAGTCAGCTTTTTCATAAACACTCTTACGTTCATTGTCAATGGTGAAAATTGCTTTTCCAGCCTTGTCATCAGCACTATTGATCATGTCATTTGAAGGCAAAGCAACTACCTCCTGATGGTCAGGAACCAAATCATTTTTTATATCCTGTTTGTTACAGGCACTAAAGATAGTCAAA
>NW_017823875.1:0-248 GCF_001891065.2 Hippocampus comes
CGACCCGGACGGTGGCGACCCGGACGGCGGCGACCCGGACGGTGGCGACCCGGATGGCGGCGAGCCAGACGGCGGCGACCCGGATGGCGGGGACCCGGACGGTGGCGTGGACGCGGGGCCCGATGCGGGTAGCTGCAGCTGCGACGTCGGGGAGACGTGTTGCGGCACGCTGTGCACCAACACCGACGTCGACCCTCTCAACTGCGGCGGATGCGACGTGGTGTGCTCCGGTGGACTCGTCTGCACGC
>NW_017823876.1:0-248 GCF_001891065.2 Hippocampus comes
CGATCAACCGCGATCCCGGCATGGACAACGCCATGCAGGGCCTGCACATGATGGCCGACATCCTGGTGAACAACCCGTTCGACCAGACCGCCGTGCCGCTGTCCCTGCAGGCGCTCTCGGTTGCGGCTCAAAAGCGCAAGGAAGACAAGCAAGCGTGGCACCACCTGGCCACGCTGTTCCGTCGCCTCGGAGACGCCGCATCCTCGGTCCAGCACTTCAACCAGGCGTTCAACCTCGATCCCACCGAC
>NW_017823877.1:0-248 GCF_001891065.2 Hippocampus comes
CGATGAAAAAACTGAAGATCGACGAGTTCGTGCTGAAGCTCCTCCGTGGCAATATCATCGAAGACTACCACTACCCCGTCTGCTATTGCTGCAATCGGCAGAAAGATATCGATCGCTTCGCTGACGGCGTGGAGTTCGTTAGCACAAGTACTGCGTGTGTGGAGATCGCCGGACCAAAGCCTTACTTCCCCGGACCGCTTCGGTTGTTCTGGTGGCTAATGATGAAAAAACGGGGAATGATCAGGAAC
>NW_017823878.1:0-248 GCF_001891065.2 Hippocampus comes
GTGGAACGCCTGCAGCTCCTCCAGCCACCGTGCTACTTGACCTTCTGGTTCCTTGAACGACATCAGCCACTGTAGTGCGGCGTGATCTGTCCTGATGGTGAAAGGCACGCCACACAGGTAATACTTGAAATGGCGTGCAGCCAAAACAACTGCTAGCAGTTCACGTCTGGTAACACAGTAGCGTCGTTCACTCTTGTTGAAAGTGCGGCTGAAATAGGCCACCACTCGCTCACCTTCTGGCCCCACCT
>NW_017823879.1:0-248 GCF_001891065.2 Hippocampus comes
CGATGAGCAGCTCGTTCCAGCCTACAAAACGAAACTGTTAAAACGCACTTCAAGGATATCGTTTGTGAGGACAAAATCAGATCTATCTGCATTTGTTGGGACCACCATGAAAAAATAAAGAGGTGCAAAGGTACAATTTGATTTTCGAGGATTACAGCTATTTTCTCATGGGGTACTTTTTTTCCCCTCTATTCGGTATGGCCATATTATACGACCACTACCTGATGCAGGTATATCTCTCACCAGCA
>NW_017823881.1:0-248 GCF_001891065.2 Hippocampus comes
CGAGGTCGCACTTAGGCGCCATCGCAATCGCTTGCTTTTTGAAAGCCCGGAAAGACATTCAGCGGTGTCCTTAAAAGCGTTCCGTACCGATCGTCGATGTAACGAGCGCCCTTTAACAGCCTTGCGGAGCATAAATGCCTCTTGCTGCGGAAAACATTCACGTCAGTCCATAAATGCTGGAGTGTTGGTATGTTCGTGCGCACGTTGGCCTTGCATGTTCATCTCGTGTCATCGGCATGGAAAGTTTT
>NW_017823882.1:0-248 GCF_001891065.2 Hippocampus comes
CGCTACTCTCCTCATCCTCCCACGTCTTCTTTGAGATCTTCTTCAGAGTCGTTTCATGCAGTGTTGGGAAGAAGATTGACTCTGATTACTTTGAGGGTGTATCATGATGTGTTGGACCCTGGATAGCGCTGACGAACTGAAGACAATCTATGATGAGGGCACTGTTCGCGATCATCTTATGCGAGCTGAATGTTGATGTGGGTTTGCAGCCGGGATCGCAGCGGAGCGGGGGCGGTGGGTGGGCGGAC
>NW_017823883.1:0-248 GCF_001891065.2 Hippocampus comes
ATACAGTGCTGTGAGGCACAAATCGACATACCAGCATCATGCTCATCACCATCATGTGTTTGGCCATCAAAGTCCTCTGACATCTCAATAGCATTGTCTTCTGCTTTAATTTTCTTGTCATCTTGATGTTCTTTTTCCTGACCCTTCGCACAGGCATCCTCCACCTGAAATATGATAAAACCAGTTTAAAAGAAAATTCTTAGAACATTCTTATTTTGTTATTTTGACTTCAAGCTGGCGCCGCGAGA
>NW_017823884.1:0-248 GCF_001891065.2 Hippocampus comes
CGCGCAGCTCGATCCGGTCCAGCACCGGGCCGTTGACCCCTTCCTCGACAACCACCGCCAGCGGCCGGCGGCCGGCCCCTTCGGGCAGCGCGAGGTTCAGCCGGTGCTCGGGCCGCCCGGCGTCCACCGTCACCCGGGCCAGCTCCAGATCCCCCAGCCGGACCACGACCTCGCAGCCCGCCCAGGCGTGCCGCTCCTCGGGCACATCCGCCCCGATCGCCAGCGCTACGGTCGCCACGAAACGCTCC
>NW_017823885.1:0-248 GCF_001891065.2 Hippocampus comes
CGTGCGAAGCTGGAGTTCTCCGTTGTTAAACACGATACAGCGGGCGGAAGCGCGGAGCCATCCAACAGCTCAAGCGCTTCCGCCCGCGTTGATAAGAACTCGGACGGTGTTTTGTATCCGAGCGCGGAATGGGGACGTTTTGTATTATAATGGATACGCCATTCTTCAATTGCTTCACGGGCATGATGGATCGACCGGAACCAGTTCTGGTTCAGGCACTCATCCCGGCAGCGACCGTTGAAGCTCTC
>NW_017823886.1:0-248 GCF_001891065.2 Hippocampus comes
CGGGCCACGCGGTGAACGACCGCCAGGCGTACCGGGTGATGCGTGATCGGGGCCTGCTGCAACAGAAAAAGACACGCGTGGCCCAAGTGCATCAGACGGCCAAGTTATTCGAGCTATTGCCGCAAAAACCCAACGATTTGTGGCAGATGGACGTTACCTACGTGCACATTCCCGGCTGGGGTTGGCGGTATGCGGTGACGGTGATCGACTACTACTCGCGTTATCTGCTGGCCTGTTATCTGACGAGC
>NW_017823887.1:0-248 GCF_001891065.2 Hippocampus comes
TACGAGACCCGGGTGTCCGTCGCGTTCGAGGACTCGGAGCGCACGCCGTCCGTGCGCGCGCGCTTCCTCCCGCGCGAGCTCTTCCGCCAACTCTGCGGAGACCCGCGCGCCGCGTTCCAGCCGGGCGCTTGCATCTGGGTCAGCGAGCTCGGCCCGACGCCGGCCGCGGTGTGGCTGGTCGACGACCGCAGCTCGGTCCGCTATCGGATGCCGGTGCGTCGCCACCTGCGGATCCCCGGAGTCGGGGA
>NW_017823888.1:0-248 GCF_001891065.2 Hippocampus comes
TATCTTAGAAAAAAATCTAAAAAAGGAGAATAGTACAGGGATGAAGAAAGAGTTGCTGGAAGAACAATGTGGCCATATTTCGAAACAAGAGCGTCGAGCAATGGATGCAGAAAGGGAGTCCGTAAAATACAAACAGGTTGAATTTATGGAAAAGTATATCGGCTCCGTTTTTCCAGGTTTTATCTCTGGATTCAATGATCGTGGCATCTTCGTCGAACTCCAGGATAACCGTTGCGAAGGCATGGTCA
>NW_017823889.1:0-248 GCF_001891065.2 Hippocampus comes
TATTCTATTGCGCTTGCAATTACTATGATTGCAGCGGCAAAAATCATATGAAAATACCCTAATGCATATAAAAGATAGCAAAGGGAAATAGCAATTACCGGGGTTAATTTCGTGGTTAAAAAGTTTTTATTCATTTTTTATCGTTTGTAATTTTAAGCGAAGTAAAAACGATAAAGCAATAAAAATAAGCCTTTGCAGCTCTTTTTTACTGAATGGTATCAAAAAAATAGCTGAATAATCATAGTTGA
>NW_017823890.1:0-248 GCF_001891065.2 Hippocampus comes
TATTTAGGCATTTTAGCCGATCAGGTGCATCCTATGGCCTCGGTATTGTTCCCTGAAGGAAATGCAGTATTCCAAGATGATAATGCTCCAATTCACACAGCAAAAGTGGTCAAGGAATGGCATGAGGAGCATTCTGATGAACTTGAGCACCTTGGCTGGCCTCCACAGTCCCCAGACTTGAATATTATTGAACATTTATGGTGTACATTAGAAAATAAACTGAGAAACCGATATCCACCACCAACATC
>NW_017823891.1:0-248 GCF_001891065.2 Hippocampus comes
TATCCATATGAGTACCTTGAAGCTAAATATTTTGACCCGAGGGTTTGTCTTACATTTCATCCAAATTGATCTGCAATAGGCAACGCTGTGAGTGGGCTTTTGAGTGGATGAGTAAGTGGAACTTCCTCATCCCTTGGAGGATTTCGTGAATCCATGAACAGTGTGTGTAGGCGCAGGAAATCCTCCACAGTTTAGCTCCCTGATCCCAGTAGGCCGGCCGGACTGTAGTTGTTATTGATGATGGTTCG
>NW_017823893.1:0-248 GCF_001891065.2 Hippocampus comes
TTGATTCGCTTAGCCTTGGGGATCAATTCCTGGTTCAGGGAGGCCCGGGCGTCGTTGGCGTTGAAGACCATTTCCTGGATGAGGCGATAGCCAGCCGGGAACGTGTCGCGGAGGCGGGCGTCGATCGGCGTGAACAGGTCTTCAAAGACTTTCGGCACCCGGCGTTTGTGGCCAGACGCCTGAAGGACTGTGTCTGATGGGCTGGCTGCTTCGGCGGCTTTCGCTACGGCCGGGGCCAAGTCCTCGAA
>NW_017823894.1:0-248 GCF_001891065.2 Hippocampus comes
TCGACCACCAGGACGTCCGCGCCCTCCTCCGCGAGCGCCTTGCCGATCTCGCGCGCGAACGCGTGCGCGCCCACGATCAGGACGCCGCCGGGCTTGCCCTTCGAGAGGCCGAGACGGCGCGCGAGGGGCGCTGCCGTCAGTCCGTAGACGGCGACCGTGCCCACGATCACGGCGAAGACGACCGGGACGAGCTTCTGGGCCTCGGGCACGCCCGAGTCCGCCAGCCCCAGGGCGAAGACGGAGGAGAC
>NW_017823895.1:0-248 GCF_001891065.2 Hippocampus comes
CAGTTGCACAGTGGGGTTGGTCACCATGACAACAAACACCCTGTTGAATGATAAATCAAAATGACACTTAATCATGAGTCAGTTAGGTGGGAATATTTTTATCTCTATGTTGATCTAAATAGTGACACGTTCGCAAATATACAGTCTTGATTGTAATTCGGGGATTATGTATTTATTCATTCTTTTATTGATTTATTTTTGCATGTATGTATGTTTTTAAATTATTCAATGTCTTTTTTTTTTTTTTT
>NW_017823896.1:0-248 GCF_001891065.2 Hippocampus comes
TTACAATCCATTTTTCTTTCTAGTACTCCCAGTGAATCATACAGCAACAATTCTCCGTGCTCAAATTCTCCATCCAAATAAGTCCCTTCAGCTTTTAAGGCACCGTCATCATAATATTCTATAAAAGGTCCCTGAAGCACATTCGATTCAAAAGTAACGATTTCCTTAAGCTGCCCGTTTATATAATAACCACGCCATTTCCCCTTCATGATCCCATCGATATATGCTCCTTCTAGCTCCAGCTCTCC
>NW_017823897.1:0-248 GCF_001891065.2 Hippocampus comes
TTTATTTGGAGACACCAAATGCAATTTAACCGTAATCCTTTATACCAGTCAGTGCGCTTTGCGCTGAGTACTGGTGCAGTTGCAGGTCTGGCATTGTCTGGGCAGGCAATTGCTCAAGATGACCCTGCAGAGCTGGATCGTGTTGATGTTACCGGTTCACGTTTGAGCCAGGTTGACATCGAAGGCGCCAGCCCGGTAACGACCATTGACCGTTCAGACATTGAACGTATCGGTCTGTCAGATCTGGC
>NW_017823898.1:0-248 GCF_001891065.2 Hippocampus comes
TTTTTTGATCGTGACCAATGCTATGCTCTTCAAAGAGAGCCTCAATTGAGTAAATTTTCATTCATTTTCGGCTTAAAACAAAAAGTTTAAATCACTTCATCTTAACTATGTTCGAAAGTAGGTTGAATTGGAAACTTCTGACTTTTGCTAATTATTTTCAGTAGTGGCCATGACATTTTACAAAAAAGTGTCGGTGGTATTGTATATAATGTGATTTACTTTTGTAATGGTTTTGTTTGACAACGTAC
>NW_017823899.1:0-248 GCF_001891065.2 Hippocampus comes
TTTTTTTTTTTTTTTTTTTGACACAAACTCAACATATTCCCAAGGGCGTAATCGTAATGTTATGGGACTCAATTTTTTTATTTTTGTAGAAACCGCCGTAGCGGAAAACGTTGCACTCTTACAAGAAAGGAGATATAAAAACTCCAAGTAGAAAGTCACCTCACGCGAACAAAGTTGGAAATCCATGAGAGTGATGCGAGTGCGCCAGTCGCGTTTGACGGCAAAATCGGTCCGCCTCTCGCGTGTCC
>NW_017823900.1:0-248 GCF_001891065.2 Hippocampus comes
TTTGTTCGATAGCCTAGCTTTAACGTCGCGCACAGCGGTTGGCTTAGGTTGTCCTTAAACACCTTGCGCGCCAGGGCGTCATTGCTCTCTTGAATCGTGAGATCGCTCTCCACTAACTCATCCACCACCTTCTCTATGTTTCTTTTGATCACCGGTGAGTTTGCAGCAACGTCGACCGCCCGCGTGAATAGATCCCAGCGTTGAGCCTGATCGATGTTTGAAAGACTCAGCGTATCGAGCTGCTCGAC
>NW_017823901.1:0-248 GCF_001891065.2 Hippocampus comes
TGAAGGCGTTTTTCCTTCTACGGGTTTAGGGTCATTTAAACATTTACCAGAATACCTAGGAGATGCAATGCCTTCACTTAATTGTTTTTCTCTTTCTTGTTGAAGTTCTTCTTCTGAACATCAACATTCATAAGCGATGCCCTTTTCTAAAAGAAAATTAACATATTTATTATATATGTCTAATCTTTCGGTTTGTTTGTATGGCCCGAATTTGCCTTTGTGAAAAGGACTCTCATCAATTTCTATTC
>NW_017823902.1:0-248 GCF_001891065.2 Hippocampus comes
GACGGAACGCGCGTCCGTCACCGCATCAGAACCGCCATTGCGCGGATAGGGGTTTTCAAAAACATAATCGACAATGATGTCGGTGTTCTGCGGATAGTTTCTGATCTCATCATATTTCGTCTTGCCGCCGGACAATTCGCCAATGGCGAACGCATCGGGACCTGCATCCGGATTGGGAGACGGCTTTACCTGATGAAGCGCCTCTGAGAGAAAAACGCCGTTTACAGGAATAAGATAGCGGTCCTCGC
>NW_017823903.1:0-248 GCF_001891065.2 Hippocampus comes
GCACCTTCATGGTATTTTCTTGTTTTGTGTCTCTTCAGCTGTCTCAGACCGTCTCGGACTTGACCACCGTCCTGTATCTGAAAGATGCTGAGCTGCAGCACTGGCAGTCACGGTAAGAATGACCTCCAGCTGGTGGGTTTGATGGTGTGCAACTTTACGTGTATTGGTCGGAATCTTTCAACTTACTTCCTGGAATGTAGGGTTCCAAAACAAATACATTCCTTGGACTAACTCATTAGTTGTGGTCC
>NW_017823904.1:0-248 GCF_001891065.2 Hippocampus comes
GCGTGGCCTTTGAAGGGGGCGATCACACTCCCTAATCCCCTGGATTAGGGGGGTCTTCCAGAGTTCGCCGCGCTATGTGTATGAATGCAGGGAGGTGGTCGGAATGTGCCCCAAAGGAACATGGAGATGGTGAAGACGGTCACCACAATGAATCACTCGCGTCACTAAAGATGACAGCCAATCTTGAATTAAAATCAATTTAATGTCTTGTTTTAAAAAGTAAATCACACACGTAACAACAAGTTTAT
>NW_017823905.1:0-248 GCF_001891065.2 Hippocampus comes
GAGGATAAGCGGTACAGATGGATGGATGGAGACCACTTTGCTCATTGCCATCTTCAAAAACACAAAACAAGTTATGTGTTGGTGCCCAGATTTGTGTCTGGAGACACGACTGACTTAGAGTTCTCTAGAGTCTGGACAATTCCTTTAACTTTGTCCTTGGTTTGTGCTCTGGTCAGCACCGTCAATTGTGGGACCTTATATAGACAAGTGTGTGGCTTTCCAAATCCTGCCCAATCAATTGAAGTCAC
>NW_017823907.1:0-248 GCF_001891065.2 Hippocampus comes
CCCCCCCAACACCCTCCCTTCATCGAAACAGAACCTTAGTCCAGGCCAATCTAGGCGCAGTGAGGCCAGCATGTCGATTGCGAGCGCGCAGCTGTGGCTCCCATTGGACCCCCTTAAACAAACAGACACAGACTTCCTTTGAGCCCACAACAAATGAACGGTCGCCAGGATGTGAACGGACACTTTGACGACGCCGGGGCTCACCGAGACAGGTGGCGTCGGCCGGACGCGTGCGGCCATCCCCCCCC
>NW_017823908.1:0-249 GCF_001891065.2 Hippocampus comes
AAAAATTGGTATTATTGGTTTTGGGAAAATAGGTCAAGAAGTAGCAAAATTAGCCTTAGGCATAGGAATGGAAGTCTTATATTTTGATATAAATAATAACCAAACTAAAATAACCTTAGATTTCTATGACGGTCAAAAAACCATATTTAATCTTAAAGTAACGAAATTTAACAACCTGTTAAAAAAATCAGACTTTATAACCATACATGTACCAGCCCAAAAAAAATATGTTTTAGGAAAAAAAGAGTT
>NW_017823909.1:0-249 GCF_001891065.2 Hippocampus comes
TTTTTGTTTGTTGTTTTTTTTCAGTCATGTAGTTTGTTACCGGGCCCAAAATGAATCAGGTAGGTAGACTTTTTTTCATATCCACTGTATGATGTAAACAAATCAAAGCCAAGGAAGACATTAGAAGGACCCAAGCCAAGAAGAGATTACAATTCATATGACATTTGTATGACGCAGCAGGGGAAAATCAAACGCTTTTTTTCCTTCCTTGAAAGTGCACTCCCCTCTCAAAAAAAAAAAAAAAAAAAA
>NW_017823910.1:0-249 GCF_001891065.2 Hippocampus comes
AAAAAGATTATTACTCTGTGTGCTGACTGACTCATGTAATACTGCGTACTACTGTTGTGTTGTGACCTTTGTATCGGACCTCAGCACAGTTTTTCCTTTGGGATAGAAAGACTGGTTTTATTTCATGGAGTGTCAAATTGTTTTGGATTTGGCTGTGTTAGTTACTGTAGCAACCAAAACCCACAAGCAGCTTCATGTAGCCTAATGAAATTTTGTAGTTACATCGTGCTTGATTGTTTTTTTTTTTTT
>NW_017823911.1:0-249 GCF_001891065.2 Hippocampus comes
AAACAGCTAGTGATGAAGCAAAAGCTGGATTGGTTGATAAAGCTTTAGATCTTGTTCATGTAGATACCACGGGTCTTAGTCGTGACCAAAGATATAATTTGGCGATGGAGTTGATACGACGTCGAGCAGAACGATTCAGGATAGTAGCTGTGGTAGTTTGTGTCTTTGCGGTGACTGGAAGCGGAGTTGCTATCTATTCAGAGTCACAAATACCGAAGCATGAAAACCCTTTGGCGCCTTTAATTAGAG
>NW_017823913.1:0-249 GCF_001891065.2 Hippocampus comes
AAACCAAAAGAGCGAGCGCGATGCTTGCGGGCCAACTCGCGAGTCAGCGACTCGCTAATGTTGCAGTGGTGTTCTTTGCTTTCCAGAGCCAGAAAATTTCCCCTCAGGAGTGCAACACTTTGGACTTCGATTCGTCAAGTGGACAGCGTCTTGGCTGCCGAATGAAACGGCATGCCTCGTGCCACGGGAAGCACGCGTCTGCCGTATCAACTCCGGGCATGACATGACGGTTTTCTCTCTCTCTCTCTC
>NW_017823914.1:0-249 GCF_001891065.2 Hippocampus comes
AAACGTGAGGGAAACGGAACGGCATTCCAGCCATCTCCAATATCCAGTAAATTGCCAAATTCATCACCTGAATCGTCAACAAAATTGAAGCCCAGACCTATAATCCAAGCCCTTTCAACAATACTATCTTTCTTGGTAAGTTGTAGCTCTTCTTGTGAAAAAATCAACTGTGTTGCTAAAGTACACACAATCAAGAATACGGTTTTGGTCATTCTCATGTTTTATAATTTTGGGGATTAAAGTGGTAAA
>NW_017823915.1:0-249 GCF_001891065.2 Hippocampus comes
ACGAAAATGTAGTTCGGGTTTCGTGCAAAGGTGTTGAGCCAATCACTTCCGGGTTGTGGAGCTGGCTGTGACGACAAAATGGAACCCTCCGAGCAACAAAATAGAAAACCGTGCACGTTTGATGCCGTTTTGTCAATTAAAGTGGTCCTTGGACAACTATATAACTGTAGCTAGAGGTAAAGTGTTTCCTCAATAATAATAAAAGTACCAAATGGCACCACCAAAATGGCTCATTCACCTCCTTGCTTT
>NW_017823916.1:0-249 GCF_001891065.2 Hippocampus comes
AAAGAGGCCAAACAAGCTTATGAACATGCAAGTAAGATCACTTTATTAATTGAAGCTTGCTTAAAAAAAACTCCGTATCAACTAAGTGATCTGGATGCAGTAGCTATTAGTAAAGGACCTGGTTCTTATACCGCTTTAAGAATTGGCACAGCTACCGCAAAAGGCATTTGCTATGCTTTGCAAAAGCCTCTTGTTGTCGTTGATACACTGCAGGCATTAGCTTTGGCAAGTCATAAGGAAGAAAGAAAA
>NW_017823917.1:0-249 GCF_001891065.2 Hippocampus comes
GCCTTCGTGTGCGTACCTCTCCTCTGTGACAATACGTAACCATGGTAACGGTGGCCTGAATACAGAAGGTGCGTCGCTCCCTGTAACAAAGTTTCTTGATCTCTCTCAGAAGCTCCATCCCCTGGAGGAAACCGGGCTCCCCTGGAAAAAAGGGCACGAAGGAAAGAAGGAAGGACATTAAGAAAGACAGAAAGGAAAGAAATATGTAAGAGATGAGAGGAATGAAAGGAAAGGAGTAGAAGAAGAAAG
>NW_017823918.1:0-249 GCF_001891065.2 Hippocampus comes
AACATAGGGTGGATAAGGCCTCCTTTTGTTGGTCCGTTAATGGATACTCGGCTGATATTTCTGGGTCAGCTAAATCCTTCTCTATTTGTTTTAAGGGCCGAAGTTTTTTTTTTATCTCTTTTCCCATCTCACTATCGGCTGACTTAACTGGCTTAGCCATAGCTTTCAAAAAATGAGCCTGACACAAATGAATTGGTACTCCCTCAAATACTGATTCTATGGCAGCAATAAAGCCATTTTGTTTATCAC
>NW_017823919.1:0-249 GCF_001891065.2 Hippocampus comes
ATAATAATAATAATAATAATAATATCAAGTTCAACGTCATGCTAATACAGTACAATAATAATTTCCACTTCGCGGTCAATGGGAGTTTAAAGGGATCATCCAGCGAGGATCGTCCATTTCTCAGAAAAAAACTATTTATAATTAGTTTGTTTGAAAATTAAAATTTTATTTTGAAAGTATGAGCTTGCGTTTTCAATTCCATTATTTTGTTTCGGAGAAATCACTAAATAAATAACTTTCAAACCGCCG
>NW_017823920.1:0-249 GCF_001891065.2 Hippocampus comes
AACATCATTAATTTAACTTGGGTTTTGGTCTTGCACATTGATATTATCATTGGCATTAAGTTCCACCTCTGGAATTTGCATCCTAAATGAATTCGCTTCTATTCCAAAATCAAACAATCCAAAATCTTTATGATTTGTACCAGTAGACGTACGATCCAATGGTCTTTTTAATCTTTTTAAATCAAACCAAGATACGCCTTCTCCCCAAAGTTCTATCCTTCGTTGTAGATATATCTCTTCAATAAGAGC
>NW_017823921.1:0-249 GCF_001891065.2 Hippocampus comes
TTTTTTTTTCTATTGTGGATTTTTCCTTAGGCCTTGAGGAGGCAGAGGAAGGAAGAGTTGAATCAAGAGTCCAAAAGGACTAATGAGAAACTCCTCAAGACATTCCTGAAGAGGCAAGCAATCAAAGCTGTGCTTGGAGGTGACAGGTAACCATCACAGACGGGTCTTTTTCACAAAGTATATCGAGACCGAACAGCTGAATGACCTCATTCACTGCCATTATAATTCACAGTAAAAAAAAAAAAAAAA
>NW_017823922.1:0-249 GCF_001891065.2 Hippocampus comes
TTCACACACCCAAAACCATGAGAACCTAAAAGCATTTGAACAGCAAAAGGCATTCAAAGGCAAAGCGTAGAGAACCAAAGTAGCTTGCTCACAATGATGAAAAGAACGTCCGGCGGCGGCCATTCGGCGCATTTACAAAACAAAACATTTGAAATCATTTGGAGGAAACTGACTTGACTTCTGTCGGCATCTTATTCCATTTGCGTGCAGCGCAACCACGAAATGTTGCTTTGCCGTCCACTGGTACCT
>NW_017823924.1:0-249 GCF_001891065.2 Hippocampus comes
GAACTCAATAGTGCCTCAAGTGGCGACGTGTGAAACGTGTGTACCTTGGACCAGAAGTGGAAATTGTGCCACAGTGTGGCTGTTTTCTCTTAAGTGTCGTACGAAGCAGGGGCGTGCTGGCCATTGGGAATTTCGGGATTTTTCCGAGTCGCCAGTCTCCTTCCAGAACTGGGTAACGCCCCCTCGATTTACTTTGGTAGTGTGAGGGACCCGCCCTCTCCCATATCGTCTCTTACATTTGGCCGCCGT
>NW_017823925.1:0-249 GCF_001891065.2 Hippocampus comes
AATGGATCAATAACTGAATGACATAATAAGGGCATAAATATAGATTATATTAAGACTGATAAAAGTATGATGTATAGTAATGGATAGATGGATGATGAGTGGAATAGATAAATGTCGAGTGGGAGATAGACGTGTGAGTGGATGGGTGATGAGTGGATGAAGGACGGGTGAGTGGACGACAGACAGGGTGAATGATAGACGTGTGAGTGGATGGATGATGAGTGGATGAAGGACGGGTGAGTGGACGAC
>NW_017823926.1:0-249 GCF_001891065.2 Hippocampus comes
AAGACAATATTAACAGTATTGAAAGGGGCGACATCAAAGTAGATAACAGTGCCGAGAGTTCATGGGTGGAGATAAATAATGGGCAGGAATCCATACTGCTTGGTATAATGTATCGACCACCTCACCTGGGTGATCAAGAGAGTAATGTAATGTGGGAAGAAATCAATAGAGCTGCAAGGAATAGAAGAGTTTGCATTGTAGGGGATTTCAATTTTAGAGGAATAGACTGGGATAGTCAGACAGGTGATA
>NW_017823927.1:0-249 GCF_001891065.2 Hippocampus comes
AAGAAAGAGAGTTAAATCATCTATAATTAATATTTGCCTACGCCAGGTAGAAGAGTGGTTATAGAGTAAAGATTTATAAAGTTCATTGACACTAATTAGTAAGGTAAGGCGAACCAAAAAGACGCAGCGTATAATTTTGAATAAAAAGAAGAGTCAATAAACCTAGTAGTAAAATATAGTGCATCTAGGGGTGCATGTAAGAACTTTACTATGGAGAGTTTGATCCTGGCTCAGGATGAACGCTAGCGG
>NW_017823928.1:0-249 GCF_001891065.2 Hippocampus comes
GTCCTGTGGTGTGAGGTCTGTTAAGAGGGGGGGTGAGATGCTACAGCTAAGCCACCAGGCTATACCTCTGTCGTTCAACATGTTTTCAGTACATATTTTGTACATTAAGAGAACAATTTTCTCTCTTAAAATGACATTAAGAGAGAAAATTGTGGACTACAGACGTAGCTCCTTATCATTTTTACAACTGGAATATTAATGAGTTGTTTTTTTTTAAAGAAATAGCTAACATGTTAAAAGTCAGTATGT
>NW_017823929.1:0-249 GCF_001891065.2 Hippocampus comes
ATGTGGAGGAAGAAAAATACATTTTAGAGTTTGTAATTACTGCCTCTGGAGTACCACAAGGTTTGGTACTAGGGCCATGTACAACTACTAAATAACGTTGTTTCATAGTCCCATGAAAAGCTTTTTTTGGGGGAGGGGGGGTTGAATTGTCAGTCTGAAATACAAATCAGTTTTTTTATTAATTATTTATTTGGAGCAATAAATACAGTAGAGTATTTCATAAAACACATGACAACCACAGTTAATCAG
>NW_017823931.1:0-249 GCF_001891065.2 Hippocampus comes
ACAGGAATGCCGGAAATCGCCGGGTCACTGCGCAGCTCTCGCAACACCTCGGTGCCGCTCATTTCGGGCATCTGATAGTCCAGGATCACGAGATCGATTTTAACGTCATGCTCGGCTGCGCTGCGCATGACCGCAAGGCCGGTTTGACCAGAGGAGACCTCCGCATGTTCAAACTTCCAGGCCTCCATCTGCTCTGCCAAAATGGAGCGATTGACTTCGTTGTCGTCGACAATCAGCACCCGGGCTCCG
>NW_017823932.1:0-249 GCF_001891065.2 Hippocampus comes
ACACACTACCACCACCGCTATCAGCAGCAAGTCAAAGTTCCTATCAGTGCAGAGGAGAAAATTAAGCACGATAAAAATACAGGAAGTTGTGCAAACCTGTTTTTTATTACGTTACGCTCTTTCATTAGATCCACTTCTTCTTTAGCCTTTTCCAGCAAAGCCTGCTTATTCTCAAACTCGGATGAAGTCATGTATTTATCAATGCTCTGGTACTGGGCATCTGAAAAACGAGCCAGCGACAGGAAGGCC
>NW_017823933.1:0-249 GCF_001891065.2 Hippocampus comes
ACCTTGGCCTCGCCGCGGCGCCGAAGGCGGAGGCGAAGGCCGCCCACGGGTAGCTCCGCGGGCACGGCGCCATCGGGCACGGCGTCACTCGGTTGGCCGAGGGCGAGCTCATCCGCGTGGCGGTCGAGCTGCAGCACCCAGGAGGCCCGGGCCGAGCCCGGGGTCGCGAAGGCGCGGCACACGAAGCCCTCCTCCCAGAGCTCGAAGCATCCGGCGAGCCAGAGCTCGTCGTCGCCGTAGAGCAGCACG
>NW_017823934.1:0-249 GCF_001891065.2 Hippocampus comes
ACCTGAAGAAAGTCACGTTTTAACTACTCATGTAGGATGCCTTTTTTTTCTGTAAACGATGCATTTATTCTTTTACTATACTAGTGAAATATGTAAACTTTTTTCTCTCAAAAAATGGCACTTTATTCCTGTACAAAAGACCTTTTTAATAATTTGTTTGTGTTAAAACGTGTCCGTAGTTAGTAACATTTTTGTACATCAAAATTGACCCAGCAGCTCGGTTGTTTTTCATTCCTGTTTTACTTGTAG
>NW_017823935.1:0-249 GCF_001891065.2 Hippocampus comes
ACGCGGCACGCAAAGACGGACAATCTAACAATGCTTGTATATTCAAAAATGCTCACTATTACTGCGAACCACACCACGCTACGCTATGTTGAGATCGGGGCTTTTCCCAGTCTTGGCCTGACCGCAACATCAAACGTCCTCGCCGGGACGCGACACAACTAACGCGAACGGCTTTCCTCCTGGGAAACTTTTTCCCGGCCGCAGTGACAAAGAGAACGCCCGCTGTGGAAATTCAAGATGGCGTGATGA
>NW_017823936.1:0-249 GCF_001891065.2 Hippocampus comes
ACGGCATCTTCAAGAAGCATCGCTGGATTTCCGTTTGTACCCAAGGTCAAAGCTGCTTCTGCCTGTAAAAACTTAAGATATGAAGGTGTCAATATTGGAAAAATACCTGCACCCAAAAGGTTGTTTGTTGAAGAAACCCCATTGGTCGCAGAGACGAAATCATCTTCATCAAATTTTCCACCTCCTGGATAAATTCCGTAGGTAGTTCGTAGTTCATCGTCACCTCTACCAGTTCGTCCTTCACCTTGG
>NW_017823937.1:0-249 GCF_001891065.2 Hippocampus comes
ATAATGATCAGCCACTTTACGATAGCAGATAACGATTTGCCAATGTTAAGCGCTAATCACATATTCGACACACTAGACCTCTAATGCGACGGATATATTGCAATCATTCGGTTAACACAGGGTGAATGGTTGCAGCAATGCGGTTAAAGCCTGTTTGTTACGGTTCTTGCGTTTTTTTGTCGTATTCGCAAATATCGCTGACAATACATTGATAACACAGCGGTTTTCTGGCTTTGCAGCAATACCGGC
>NW_017823938.1:0-249 GCF_001891065.2 Hippocampus comes
ATACTTCCTCCCAAAATCCGAAAAATGAATATAAACACAGCTTCGGTTGAAGAGTTGTCAGCCCTGGTCTATCTCAGACAGAATCTGGCAGAACGCATTGTTGCCTACCGACAAGACAACGGTGACTTTGGTTCGTTGGACGAATTGACCCGTGTTGAAGGTTTCCCAGAAGAAAAGATTGAACGGATTAAATTATATTTGTCTCTCTAAAAAAAATTGTAATGCACGCCAATTATTTTACAGAAGAGC
>NW_017823940.1:0-249 GCF_001891065.2 Hippocampus comes
ATCTCGCTGAGCTCATGGTGGCGGATATCGCCCAGCTTCTGGACGACATGGCCTAGAGACTTCAGACGCGTCCATCAGACAGAACCGGCCCCTTCGGGGGCCGTTTTCGTTGAGAATCAGACGACGCTCTGTTTCCGATGCAAACCTGCCCAACGGACTTGGTTCGCGTTACCTTCCCACCTGTCCATCCTTAGGGGGTATCGATGGAACCAAGCGCAAATGAACCGTGGCGTGCGCGTGCGCGCGCCT
>NW_017823941.1:0-249 GCF_001891065.2 Hippocampus comes
TGCAGACATGCGCCACTCAAACCGCCGCCCACTGCTCATATCTGAAATGTACATTTTAACCAATCCGACAGTCAGAGAGGTTTGACATTAGCATTTTGCAAACATGCAACATCGTTTCTGATCGCTGAAACGCGGCGGCGGTTTGTGCTCGCCCTCATGGGCTTTATTAAGACAATGCTGATAAGCCACATCAGATGTACTGCGCAGGCCATTGCATCTGACAGGCTGCCTTCAAGCTTGACTATGAGA
>NW_017823942.1:0-249 GCF_001891065.2 Hippocampus comes
ATTATGGTGGAGCAAAAATAGAAAAAATCCCTACTTCAAGCTGTCAGAAGTCCGTCAAATCTTGGGCAATTAAGCTTTTAAACCCGATAAAAATTCCTACTTTTGCAGCGGTTTTGACAAACAGCTTGTTTTTAATATACAACCTTTAATTATTGGTTGCTTTGAGCTAAGCAAAATTAGTTATTTCAAGCCATTATAAAATCTATTGATTGTAGTCGAAAAAAAATTAAATTATGAGTAAAGTAACTG
>NW_017823943.1:0-249 GCF_001891065.2 Hippocampus comes
ATTCCTCCTTGAGTGTCTTCGAATGACGGAATGGCATTGCGGGTGGCGTCCACGGATCATTTTCCCCATTTCCCCGGATAATTCATTTTTGAATACAGTGAAGCAATGCAGAGGGGAAAAAAGGACAATATTGAGGAGGGAACATTTTTTTTCAACGCGAATAATTTTTCAAGATAGCTTTGCCCCTACTTTGATTTTGAGTACGATTCCGAATCAAGTTCTCCGTGGCTTGAGAAATTGGATTGCTTC
>NW_017823944.1:0-249 GCF_001891065.2 Hippocampus comes
ATCCATTCCAAAGCAACCAAAGTCGAATGTTCCCAAGTTGGAAAGACAAATTGGACGGCTGCTGTTGTCGTCGTCGCCGTCGTCGTCCTCATCGTCCATGTCCTTCCAGTCCAAGCCAATGCCATCCCAGTAGTAGACTTTGCCATCCACCTTGTGAGCAAAGATGTACTCTTCATTGGACGCAATGGCCGTAATTTCTCCTTCAGCAAAGGGACATTTCAACTGCCACAAATGTGAGGTCCATCACCG
>NW_017823945.1:0-249 GCF_001891065.2 Hippocampus comes
ATACCGTGTGCGCCTTGTTAAACCGAAAGTAGACAAACCGAATTGACGTTGACCAGACGGTATCGTTTCTCTTGCTCGCAATTCGTCTTCCTCGATCTCTGTCTAATGTCCTCGCTATTCGCAACACGTGACCCGGAAGTGATCCTTGACAAACATCCCAAATAAAGTATTAAAAGGATTTAAAGAAAAAACAAATGTGAAGGTTCACATAGAAACATAAAGAACTTTTACAAAACAACAAGCCTAAAT
>NW_017823947.1:0-249 GCF_001891065.2 Hippocampus comes
AAAAAAAAAACAAAAGAAAACAGAGCGGGCCGTTTGTGGCACTCAACGCACTCAGACAACAGGTTGCGTAAGGTCATGTACTGTACGTGCAGATTAGCGGACATTCCTTTGCCACATGAAAGTCACATGATTGATCCTCTTACTCTTGATCAACGGAAATTTTCTCTCCCCGTCTGTGAGTGTGCGTGCGTGTGTCTGCGCAGTATTTTCATGCAACGGTTCACACGCTATATTATGTGAGCGTTTGGC
>NW_017823948.1:0-249 GCF_001891065.2 Hippocampus comes
ATGAACTGCCAGGCATGCCGGACTTCCTGGAGAAGCTCCACACGGCCGCATTGAAAGCCAAGAACTTAGAGGTGGGCATCCACGACTACGCCGCCGTCATCAAGTCCAACGACAACGTGGGGCGTCAGAACCAGGAGCGTCTCAGCAACGAGAAGAAACACGCCGGCGGTCCCGGGCAGATGTTCGCTTGACATGGACGAGCACTGGGATGACTTTGCAGATGAAACCCTCCAATGCCTGCTTTGTGGG
>NW_017823949.1:0-249 GCF_001891065.2 Hippocampus comes
ATGGTTGATAAATGAATTTTGCATGCTGAAACTTTTTTCTTTTGAGAGCAAATAGTCGCTTTCTCTTTCTGGTTTCCGGTCAATTTTCCTCCTTTGTTCACCTTCTTCATCCAACATCAAAGTGCAATAATTTCTTTCAGGACCTTTAGCTCCCCTTTTTTCCTTGTAGGTTTGCCTTGGGTCTAATAGCACTTTCTCTTGTCCAAATATTCCCTTGTCCTCTACTCATTTTATTCCTCCCCTCTTTCC
>NW_017823950.1:0-249 GCF_001891065.2 Hippocampus comes
ATGGTGGTTTTACATGGGGTTTCCCTGACAAAGAACTGTTTAGAAAGAGCATGTCTCTAGAGCGCAAAGGTGACAAGCCCCGTATGGAGGTTTATCTTACCATAAGCAACCATGAACCCTTTACACCGCCAAGGCAAGATTTTTACGAAGCGCAAGTTGCCAAACTACTAAAACAGGGAAATTTTGAAGGCCGTGTCGAAAAAATAATCAAAAAGAACAATAATGTTTTTGCCACGCTGCTATATACTG
>NW_017823951.1:0-249 GCF_001891065.2 Hippocampus comes
ATGGGGCTATGACAGCCCTCAAAGGACCCCAAAGGGCTTGGACCCTCAAAATCAAGATTTTGATCAATTTTTGATGAAAAACATCAAAAAATCATCAAAAAATGATGAAAAAGTGACTTTTTGACCAAAAATTCAAAATTTCCCGGGGTACCCCCGGGGAAAGTGAAAAATCGACTTTTTCGTATTCATTTTGACCGCGTTATTTTTCGGGTTTTTTCGTGTTTTGCACGGATCGGGGTCGATTTTTGA
>NW_017823953.1:0-249 GCF_001891065.2 Hippocampus comes
GCAGATCGATGCAAGGGGCCGCAAGACTGCAGCTGCGGCAGTTTGTCGTGGTGAAGGACGACCCTCACTTATGCTAATGAGCCCGAGGCAGTGACAGAGGCAGATACAAGCGGTCGAAATGAGTCACCTCGACAGGATGTGTGATATCTCTCTCATCAAAGAGGGGCTCAGAGTATCAAGACTACAAGGATGAGATGGCTCAGGCATCTGGTTAGGATGCCGCCTCCATGGTGAGGTGCTCTGGATACC
>NW_017823955.1:0-249 GCF_001891065.2 Hippocampus comes
AGATTGTTCTTTAGACATTGCCACGGCCTTATCGTAATCACGGTACCAGTGTACTTTGCCCAATTCTTCAGATTGATGGGCAAGATTTGTTTGTGAGTTGACCACAAAAACCAATAAAAATGACAAGGCCGAGAATGCTACTGCTTTTATATTTTTCATGCGACTTTTTATTAAGAAACAAACTTAGCCTTCAAAAATCACGAAAGCATAACGATCGGTTAATTGTTTGTTGTCGTTTGAAAATAAATA
>NW_017823956.1:0-249 GCF_001891065.2 Hippocampus comes
AGCAAACCCATCACCCGCTACACGTCACTTCAACACAGCGTTAAAGAGTCCACTAACAAACACTCTTCAACACAACAGTGGCAGATATAAACAACTGCCAAGACTAGTTAGAAAAGTACTCAAAAGAGATTTCTATGTGCCTGAAAAGAAGGTCAAAGATTAGCGGAGCGTTTTCTGACACTCCGGCTGTCATCAGAAAAAAGTCGTAGCACAGACACACTCAAATACTATATACGGATATAGTCTTTG
>NW_017823957.1:0-249 GCF_001891065.2 Hippocampus comes
AGCGACTCGATCGCGACGGGCTCGCCCGCCTCGTGACCGCGAACGCCCAGCGAGCCGAGCGCGCCGATGCGGTTCGCAGCGACGGGGTCCTTGTAGGCGATCTCGATCAACGCGCCGCGCGCCAGCGCGTGGTCGATGTGACCGGTCGCCCGCAGATAGGTGCGCTTCTGATCGGGTTTGCGCGCGGAGGTCATCGCATCGACGAGCTTGCGGATGGACGCGGCCTTGTCGCTATCGGCGAGCGCATTC
>NW_017823958.1:0-249 GCF_001891065.2 Hippocampus comes
AGCGTCAGCGCCGACGGCCGCATTTTGAGCCTCTCCGCGGCGAATATGAAGAGTAGCTGGAAGCTCAAGCTGTAGGAGTCGCAGGTGTGCCGACTCGCGCCCCGTTGACGGTCGAGCGTCTCGCGAAGGAAAGCTTCGATGAGGGGAGCAATCGGCGTCATGATTGCCTCCCTTCGGCGATGAACGCCTCTCCGGCCGAGGCGATATCGCGCATCAGTTCGGCAGTGGCCTCCAGATACCAGTAGGTCG
>NW_017823960.1:0-249 GCF_001891065.2 Hippocampus comes
CGTCAATCAGACTGACCTTAGTTTTCCGCCAATCCGTCCTGGTGAACGAGCCCGCCCAGGTCCGCCGGTCTGGCGTTCGCGTCTCCACCGGCAGGCGACCCTGGCTCCTGGCCCCAAGAAAAGAGCCTTCGAAGTCCCAGTAGGCTCCGACGGTGCACCGATTTGGTTCAGTCGCCGCAGGTCGCCAGCCGCAGGAAAGGCTTTGCCACCCGGACACGAGCCCCCAAGTAGTGTCAGAGATATTCGCTC
>NW_017823961.1:0-249 GCF_001891065.2 Hippocampus comes
AGTGTTTGAATATCAAAAACCCTCACTAAAAAGCAAATTAAGTCGGTTCCAATTTATGGGTTTGTGGGTGGCAGCCTATCCCATATATCTTTTTTTTGCAGCAATTATCATGCAAGCCAGAGGCCAGGAAATGCTTTTTAATACGATGGAAGACCATGAATTATTTCCAGTAATCAGTCTGTTTATATTTTGGTTGAGTGCCGGTGTGGAAACAAATGCATACCTGGTAAAAAAAGTACCAAAAGTAAA
>NW_017823963.1:0-249 GCF_001891065.2 Hippocampus comes
CAAAAACGTTGACATCGTGTTCATCTAAATGCTCCTCATCAACTTCTTCTCCATCAACGAAGATTTTTTTGACGCCATCTACTTCTTCAATTGCAACCTCTTTATGTCCGTCTTCTTCTGAACTTATCCATATTTTACTACCGCTTGACTTTATCTTTCCCCTATTGGTTTTGTAATCTTCTTTGGTCATTATGGAGGCCAAACTGTTTTCCAGGTCAATGATGATGACCAATGGGGAAATACCGTCCG
>NW_017823964.1:0-249 GCF_001891065.2 Hippocampus comes
CAAATCCTAGAGTTGAGCCAAGCTCAAAGTCCCTCTCCCTTAGGGAGAGGGATTTAGGGTGAGGGCCACATTGACTGGTATTTTCATTGCTGGAAATCACCTAGGGACATTGAGGCTGACTGGACTGTCCCGCAATTCCCAACTGTGATCGGAGCTAAGCTCTAAGATGCGGTGATGATAATGCTCTAAGGTTTGGCGGTGCCCGACGCTGATAAAGGTTGTGCCGCTTGCTTGCAAGAGCTGATACAG
>NW_017823965.1:0-249 GCF_001891065.2 Hippocampus comes
CAAAGTCAGTTAGGACAGGCCTCTTGAGGAAAAGCACGATAGAAAATGCATGTATGTGGATGCATCAAAATGAGGACTTAACCATAATATTTTGGTTACCTCGATTAGTTACATGGGAGTCAAAAATACAGTGAATTCATTGTTCGGTATTCACAAATTCAACAAATGGTGAATTTTTGGGTAGAGCCTAACCATTGTTGTTCATGGAGAAACTCGCCTGTTTGCAAGAAGCATGAAGATTTTTTTTTT
>NW_017823966.1:0-249 GCF_001891065.2 Hippocampus comes
CGGGTAGGTACGGTACGAGGCTCCAGTTCCTATGATTTTTTGAAAGTCCATTTTTTTAAGGATGTGTATCAATATGATGGCGTTGTTCCCGGATTGCAAGAATTAAAGCAACAAAAAATCGATGCCTTTATCTATGATGAGCCTATTTTGAAATATCGCATTCAAAAAGACTCTTCGTTAAACCGATTGGAAATTCTACCAATTAAATTTGATGTGCAGTTTTATGGTTTTGGGGTAGGTAGGGGAAGA
>NW_017823967.1:0-249 GCF_001891065.2 Hippocampus comes
CAACGGGGCCGGAGAGCAGGCGATCCAGACCACATTGGGCGACTTTATCCGCCCGTGGGACATGGCAAAATCCGCGATGGCAGCCGGGTAATCCTGCCGCGCATGAGAGGGTTGAGCGTGCAGCGGCTGGACCGCTGCACGTCGTTGTTTACAGGAATGTGAAGTGCCGTGCGCAATCAAGCACCCTAAGGTTGAGGCAGGGCACCCAAGGGAGCGTTTTGCCCAAATCCCGCAAGAAACCTCGTGTCA
>NW_017823969.1:0-249 GCF_001891065.2 Hippocampus comes
CAAGAGTTTTGGCAAAAAATGCACCAAAAGGAACAAAAGTGTTGGGTTTGGAACGCGACCCAGAACAATTAAAAACCGCTAATTATTTGGCTCATAAAGACAAGGAAAATGATTTGGTGGAATTCAGACAGGGAGATGCCTTAAATCTTCCTTTGCAAGTGGAGGAAAAAGAAAGCTTTGATTTCGTTCACACTCGTTTTTTATTGGAACATGTGCCTAAACCAGAATTGGTCATACAGGAAATGTTGA
>NW_017823970.1:0-249 GCF_001891065.2 Hippocampus comes
CACACAGGCATGCAGCGCACTACATTTCCAGTGACCTATTTCACCAGCATGCATGATGCAACCACATGGGGACAAAGAGAATGGACACAGCTCATGACAATTTAGAATGCAAAGTGTGATGCGATGATGTTGTTTTAACGTGTGGTGGAATAGAGAATATTCATTGCTGAATCTGCGGCGATGGAGTGGGCGAAAGTAGTGTGATGGAGAGGAGGACAGAGGCAGGCAGTGGGGGAGGGGACGAGGTGC
>NW_017823972.1:0-249 GCF_001891065.2 Hippocampus comes
CATACGAAGCGTCAGCCCAAATCAACCGACCCACGACTGTCGGTCCTCAGGCTCGATTCGCTGGATGGAAAACCGATTGCCGTCGTCGTCAACTTTACGGCTCATCCGACGATGATCGACGCGGCGGATCTGCGCTGGTCGGCTGACTATCCGGGGCACATGGCGAGGAAAGTGATGTCATCTCTCGGTGCCGGATGCGTGTTCATGCAAAGTGCGTCTGGTGACACCAGTGCCAACCCGCCCGAAGGA
>NW_017823973.1:0-249 GCF_001891065.2 Hippocampus comes
CATCCAAAGCAGCACTATAGCGTTTGCTTTGAAAATATATTTGGGCCAAATTCTCTTGTAATGAAGGGTGGTCAAAGGGAATGCTTTCTTTTTTCATCTGCAACGTACTCCCTTGTTGTTCCACAATGGTATTCAACGTATTTAAATACCAAAAGTTTTCAGGTTCTGAAATAAGGGCCTCTATTGCATACTGCTCTGCAGGGACAAATTTTTTGTCAAGTAAATTTACCTTGGCCAGTTCGTGGTCAA
>NW_017823974.1:0-248 GCF_001891065.2 Hippocampus comes
AGAGAGAGAGAGAGAGAGAGAGAGAGAATGTCAAACTTGATCCGGGAATGGAATTCTTCTATTTTGATTATTCCAAATGCAAAGACTTTTTTTTTATATGATGTGAAATATGATGGCAAAAGACATTAAGCACTTAACAAGGACATGATATTTTTATTCCATACACTCAAGATAGTGATTAAGAGCATATTTTGTTACAAATAACTTAGCAAATAGCATACATCAGTTTCAGACCAAAAAAAAAAAAA
>NW_017823975.1:0-249 GCF_001891065.2 Hippocampus comes
CAGAATCTTGCCTCATCTGCTGTGCACCGACTTTCCGCTCAAACAAATGAAATCCTCTATTTGGGCACCACTCTGCCGCTTTTATTCGTTCCCTTTCTGCCACTCGCTGCGCAGTGTTATGAAAACAAGTTAGAAAGGTGACTCAACTGAGTCAGGAGACGGCATTGAAGAGCTCTCCATCCAGCCGGTGAGACCTCAAATTGATCTTCACGCGCGCTTTGGAAGCTTTTCATGTTGCGATAGGCCAGC
>NW_017823976.1:0-248 GCF_001891065.2 Hippocampus comes
AGAGAGAGAGAGAGAGAGAGAGAGAGAGAGCTATTGTGCGCTCGAGATGCACGCCGAGCAAACTCCACCGGCGGGCTCCCGCACCAAATGAGGCCATTGGCTCCGGAAGCAGCGGCTGCAACACAAGCCCGCTAACGAGGGTCCCAATAAGCCACGAAACAATGCCTCTGACACTGACCTACATTTGCCAGCAAAGACACACCCAGGGACGCTATTTTAATTAACAGCACGCTCGATTAAATGTTCGT
>NW_017823978.1:0-249 GCF_001891065.2 Hippocampus comes
CAGTAGATTATAACCTCTAAAGATCTTATAGCTTGTACTTCATGAGTCTGTGGACAGAGTCTGTTGATAACCAGTTCAGTAAGGACTGTCCAGTGCTGAGAGACAGGGCTGATTTTCAATGTCCAGTAAATCTTGAGTAGCTTTTCAGGGTTTAAGTGAATCACTGCCCTCAGCACACAAGTTATTTTGATTCCCTACAAGTTGTTTTGTCTCTTGTAACAACCAGGTATCACACAAGCAAAGCCCTGA
>NW_017823979.1:0-249 GCF_001891065.2 Hippocampus comes
TGTCCGGCAGCATTGCAAATCAGGTGGATCACTCACTGATGAGCGCGGTGACGATGTCGTGCATGCTCTCCAGGAAGCTGGCCAGGTGTTGCGTGGACGTGTGATGCGGCGACGTGATCTGCGCCACCACCGCCGCTGCCTCAGCCCGCGCCGCCTCCGCGCTGCCGTCGTCCGTCAGGATGTCCGCCAAGCACAGGATGCCGTCCACCTGGTTGGGGCCAAGCATCATCAACACCACTTAAATTGTAA
>NW_017823980.1:0-249 GCF_001891065.2 Hippocampus comes
CCCAATGTTAGCCGTCTGGTAATGGGTGGACCGATTATGGGCATGGCGATTCGCGATGATGCGATCAGTGTCACCAAGGGTTTTAATTGTTTGCTGGCACTGCAAGGCAAGCAGCTGCGCCACCCGGAACAAAGTCTTCCATGTATTAACTGCAGCGAATGCGTTCGGGTCTGCCCGGCACGTTTGATGCCACAAATGCTGTATGACAGTGTCCGCACCGGTAACACTGTGCAAAGTGAAAAACTGGCC
>NW_017823981.1:0-249 GCF_001891065.2 Hippocampus comes
CCATTCCTCTCTGACTGTATTCTATCATATTATATCAGCGCAGAAGTTGTATTATGACCAAGACAATTCTACAATCCAATTGGGCTGATATGATACGGGCTTTACTGGCTGACTTTCCATTTTGGTGGCGACCCTAACCTGTCAATGTTGAAATTGATTTGTAAGAGCTGAATTAATGAGGATGGAATGTATTTCAGTGCAACAAATTAAAAGTAAATTGGGACATGATATGAGGGCGGGAAAAAAAAA
>NW_017823982.1:0-249 GCF_001891065.2 Hippocampus comes
CCCAGGTCGAAGAGCAGCAACCAGATCCTGCGTCCGCACCCGCCGAAAAAGCGGCCGCGAACAAGATGAAAGATGGATCGACCGATCCGAAAACCCAGGAGTTGGATTCCAAAGAGCCGGGCAAGAAACCAATGGACGCCAAGTCTCCAGTTGAGTTGGCCGAGATGGATAAACAGCCGTCGCCGAAAGCCGGTGATCCTAGCCAGACCAAACCTGAAGCGGCGACAAAGGAAGCCAAGAAGCAAGAGG
>NW_017823983.1:0-249 GCF_001891065.2 Hippocampus comes
CCCCCCGCCTCGAGTTCGTTGGCCGTGCCGGATCTACCAGCTCATTTACTGGGGAGAAGATCACCGAGCACGATGTCTGCCGCATGATGGCGACCTACTCGTCAGGTCGCAATAGTCACGGCAGTCCCCACTTCACCACGATCCCGGTCTTTCAGAGCCAGCCCGGTCTCCCCTACTACGCTGTCGCAATGGAGTGCGATGAAGGCCTTGGTGAGCGAGACACCGCCCAGATCGCCCACGAGCTCGAGG
>NW_017823984.1:0-249 GCF_001891065.2 Hippocampus comes
CCTCACCTCATCCTGGTGGCGTCCAGGGACATCGAGGCCGACGAGGAGCTGCTGTATGACTACGGCGACCGCAGCAAGGAGGCCATCTCGGCTCACCCTTGGCTCAAGCATTAAAACTAACAAAACAAGTCCACCCGCCCCTCGCAAAAAAAAAAAAAAATTGAGAAGCTTCAGTATTTAAAAAGATGCTCTGGATGACTAGTCCCGACAATTATTTTTTTAAAGGACGTACAAAAAATGATTTTAAAC
>NW_017823985.1:0-249 GCF_001891065.2 Hippocampus comes
CCCTGAATCGCTCCGGGTGCCACCGAGCCTTAGGGCACAAGGCTCAGGTTTAAGTGCAAGGAAACCCAGCTGTGTCGGCGGTACATGCTGTCGAAAAACCATCCATTTTCACTGTCCCCGTTAGGTGTCCCGGTTCCCCACGAATAATGGACACTTCCTTTAAGGAGAATGGTCGCCCTCGGTATATATACCGAGGGCCGTGCATTCATATACTAACCGCGACACTTTC
The DNA here is from genome assembly GCF_001891065.2 of Hippocampus comes. Lineage (NCBI taxonomy): Eukaryota > Metazoa > Chordata > Actinopteri > Syngnathiformes > Syngnathidae > Hippocampus > Hippocampus comes. The sequence goes on from NW_017823985.1 coordinate 230, forward strand.
AGCCACCCGTACTCCTAGGC
>NW_017823989.1:0-249 GCF_001891065.2 Hippocampus comes
CCTCAACCTTCCACCATCGAGAAATGAAAGCAGAGGCAAACAAAGACTCGTGTGTCGAAATGCAAAAAGGTTCATCAAGTGCGCACAGACACACAGTTTGTTTCTTATTAATAAACCAAAAAAATAAAACATTTTAAAAAAGGAAAGTTCAAAAGGATGCTGACAAACGTGTCAACTTGTGTCCCACAACCGGACATGTACAGTCTGCCACAAAATCTATTTGTGCGGTTCGGTCCCCAACAGTACCAG
>NW_017823990.1:0-249 GCF_001891065.2 Hippocampus comes
CTACCACTCCCACATCCACCCCTCACTACCACTCCTACATCCACCCATCCCTTCCACTCCCACATCCACCCATCCCTACCACTCCTACATCCACCCATCCTTCACCCGTCCCTGCAATTACATAATACCAGGCAATGATGCAACACATAATGCATTCAGATGTCACGCCCGTTGCTTCCACCTCTCCCCCTCCAACCGTCCACCCATCCTTCTACCTCCAACCATCCATCCTTCCACCTCCAACCGTCC
>NW_017823992.1:0-249 GCF_001891065.2 Hippocampus comes
CTCAAAACTGACTGACGGGTTCCATCTGGCGGCAAACTACCCGGGTTATGACTCACCCGGCTATCCAGCAACAAGTGTTCTCGTGGAATCTGCCTACGAGTTTTGCAATATGCTCAGCGCCCAGGAAGGCCGAAAGCCCTGTTACCGGCGTGTTGGCGAAAAACAGCTCAAGCTTCGGGCGAGGGTCGTAGATGTTGGTGTTTACGAAGTTGATTTCGAGGCCAATGGCTATCGCCTTCCAACAACCAG
>NW_017823993.1:0-249 GCF_001891065.2 Hippocampus comes
CTCATTGAGAACCGACTTGATGAGGAGCAGGTATCCGCGCTTCGAGATGCGCTCAAAGCCCGACGGGCGGCCGTCGAAGCTGCGAATACCGCCGCCGAGAACCTAGCGTCGCCCGAACTCCTTCCAGGCACCGGTGGGGAGGCGTGGAAAGTGCTCTGGGAATCAGCGCGCCGTTACTCGCAGGAGGGGGCATACCCCGACCGGACGTTTCCCGAGACGGGCGACCAGGCGCGGTGTGTGCTCTGCCAG
>NW_017823995.1:0-249 GCF_001891065.2 Hippocampus comes
CTTCAAAGAAGGTGCGACAGTTAAAAGTGATTTTATCACCCTCCTCTTGGATGTTGGAATCCACAGCGGTCACTTTTTGCACCAAGGAGTATTGCAACAGCCGATTGTAAATGCCCTCTGATTTTTTCTGTTTGTAGAGTTCATCCACAGAAGCGTCACTCCACCAAAGCACTTTTTCCATATGGCTTTCAAAATTGGCTGCATCAATGCCGTAAAACAGTTGGTGAAAAAGCTCTAAGTGGGCCAAAG
>NW_017823997.1:0-249 GCF_001891065.2 Hippocampus comes
CTTCACGAGAAACTGTTATGATGATCCAAGAATAAGTTGTGACTGGTTCAACTTTGAGTTAGATCAGGGGTTTCAAACTCACTTTTGTCACGGGCCACATTTTAGTTAGTGTTTCACGTGGGGGGGGGGGGCGGCGTTCTGACTCAAACCATAGAAAGAAGTCAAGGATAACTGTTGATTCAACTGTTCTTTCAGTTACTATCATGAGGGGTTTGGTAACAAAAATCTGATCTGCTTTCGCGGGCCACA
>NW_017823998.1:0-249 GCF_001891065.2 Hippocampus comes
CTGCCGGCCACTCTGTGGCTGGCTCAATCGTTGTACCGGCGTCATCGGGTGCATACCTGGTGGTGCAGTGACTGTTGGATTGATACGCGCTGCCGGAGACGACACGTTCGACTGCGACACAGCATCGTTTGGTGCCGGCAGTGGATCCATGATGGGGGTTGGCTGCATCGTCGATCCGGGTACCAGTGTTTCTGTTCGATTGAACGGGTTCGTCACGCCGGGCTGGCTTTCACTTCTGCCAGGCCCGAA
>NW_017823999.1:0-249 GCF_001891065.2 Hippocampus comes
CTGCTATGTTCATGTAAATGGTGCCTTTTGCCGTCTGCTGGATATTGAAGCCGAGGCGATCGTTGGAACTGACGGCGCGGGGCTCTTTGATACGGATGCCCACGCCAATCAAACCGTGCCGGATGGGCTGGAAATCTCGACAAGTGATGTGAAGCGTGTCCGGGCGGACGGGAGCGTTGTCGAAGCTGTCATCCATCTTCGTCCATTTGGTCCAGCCGGGTTTGCTGCCGGTCAGGTCATCGATGTCAC
>NW_017824000.1:0-249 GCF_001891065.2 Hippocampus comes
CTGCGCGAGGCGATGCGCGCCCTCTACGCCCAGGGGTTCTTCGACGACATCGTCCTGCGCCGCGACGGCGACACGCTCGTGATTCAGGTGCGCGAACGCCCCACCATCGCCAGCTTCGACCTGAGCGGCAACAAGGATCTCAAATCCGAAGATCTCCTCGCCGCCCTGCGCGATGCAGGCATCGCCGCGGGCCGGGCCTTCGACCGCTCCGTGCTCGATGCGGTCACCCAGTCGTTGACCCAGCAGTAC
>NW_017824001.1:0-249 GCF_001891065.2 Hippocampus comes
CTGGTCGTCTTGGAGGGGATGGGCCGGTCGATCGAGAGTAACTTCGACGCGGCGTTTGCCTGCGACGTTTTGCGTCTGGCGATGGTCAAGGACGCGGGCGTCGCCGAGGCGATCGGCGCGGTGCCCTTTGATTTGGCGATGCGCTTCGACCCGGTGTCGCAGGCTGAGTCGCAGCGGGTGGCCGGGGTCGGCGCAGCCGCCCCCGGAATAGGGTGAAGACATTTACCCCGACCCGAGGCCTCAAACCCG
>NW_017824002.1:0-249 GCF_001891065.2 Hippocampus comes
CGAACTGGCGCACGAGCGACTCGATAGTCGTGCCGATGCGGGTGATCTTGCCGGTTGCGTCGTTCGGGACGGCGTCGCGGAACTTCTCGGCGACCGTTGCCGGCACTTCATCGTCGGCCGGTTCGTAGAGTCCGGAGACACCGTTGTCGAACTGGTAGAGGTGGAGCTCGAACTTCTCGGCCAGCTCTTCGATGTAGTCCGCGCGGCTGCGCAGGATCCCGCGCACGATGTCGATCCGCCGCTTCGTCG
>NW_017824004.1:0-249 GCF_001891065.2 Hippocampus comes
CATGGTGAACATTTCTTCATGTCGCTCGTCGCCCCCATTATGCCATGGTCTGACCCCGCCCCTTTCACTGTCCTGCAGCCTCTTCGATATGCATGTGCTCACTCTCACTGCATGTGAGTGAGGATCGACCTTCTTCTGGAGAGTGTATAATTAGAACAGGTCTCACATGATCTTCAGTGCATAGCTGAATAGGTCACACCCAAACCCAGTCATTTCACCAACAGTCTGTCTCACTGGCCTCTTTTTTTT
>NW_017824005.1:0-249 GCF_001891065.2 Hippocampus comes
CGCGCCGGGCAGGTGATTTTGGACTGGTGGCTACAATTTCAGAACTCAAAAACAGCGGAATAGTTGGATGAAAGTGATCCTAAAAACTCTCTTCGCCCTAATGGTACTGACAACTCAGGTCCTTGCCGACGCGGACGCGATGAAGGCGGCCCTGCCCGCTCCGCCCGATGGCTACCAAAGCGAAATCGAGGAAGAAATCGACGCGCATCTGGTGGATTTTGCCTGGCTCGATGGTGACGAAGAAACTTA
>NW_017824006.1:0-249 GCF_001891065.2 Hippocampus comes
TAATACCTCTTATGTTGAAAACAAAACTTAATGGAATGTGTTTTGATAAAAGAAGCAAGGCCTCTCACCGCCTTACCTTTACAATTGCAATGACAAAGCAATCGCTTCGGGCTATTCTCAAAGTACTTTTAAAACGGCAAGTACTTCAAAAAAAGTGATGCCTATCGGCGAAAACCGTTTTTAACATTTAAGCCTAGAACACACATTGTATTTGTGGTCGCTGTACGATCAAAACACAGCTTTGGTAGA
>NW_017824007.1:0-249 GCF_001891065.2 Hippocampus comes
ACACGTCCAAAATAGAACAGACAGAAGATCGACTTGGCCGTCTCTCCATACAAGAAATATCTTGGACAAACCAACAGGGAGTTAAGGCTTCATCTTGGCTGCTTTAGAGATAATAAACATCTGCTGATGTGTTCTACATCCAGTGTGCCTACTGTATGATCGGCACCCAAACCGAAACACTTGACCCAAAGCAGCGCACAACACTCATCCCCTTCCCGAAGTCCAACTAAACACAAAAATGTCACAAAA
>NW_017824008.1:0-249 GCF_001891065.2 Hippocampus comes
ATTCTTGTTTAAATGCATGAATTAAGCATTACTATACAAATATGTAGTGTAAAACTTACTTGGTTTCTTCGCTGTGGACGGCAAAATCAACAAAACCAAAATATATTTGCAAATTTGTCAGGGAGAAAATCTTTTGAGGGAGAGTGTTGAAAAAAAAATACTACTACTACTACTAATAATACCTCAAACTGTGCTTCAATAATGTAGTCAAACCATCAGGAACAAATTACCGTAATTTCCGGACTATAA
>NW_017824010.1:0-249 GCF_001891065.2 Hippocampus comes
TTGTTAGCTTTTATGTGACAATACAATACATCTTTATCGAGAGCTTGACTGTTTACATTGTTACATTGACGGTTAACTCAAACTGGGAGAGACACTAAGCTGTTTGAAACCTCTTTCCTGGAGAATTGTTCACCAACACGCTTCTGGGTCAAAACTGCGTATGTCAGAACCCCCTGTAGGTTCAAACTGTGACTCCTGATTTCAGAAATTAGCCACATTCTGTATATTAGGCCCGTTTTCCGATGCACA
>NW_017824011.1:0-249 GCF_001891065.2 Hippocampus comes
TCCGGCTCGGGCGCGACGATCTGGACGCGGCGCTGCGAACGCTGCACCACCTCGTTGTTGTCCCGCATGAGGAACATGAGCTGGACTTCGCCGACCGGCAGTGTCTGCATCGCCGCGGCGGGCACCTGCAGGTCCTCTCCCAGCACCCGGGAGAATGTCTCCACCATTTGCTGCCGGCCGCGCGACCAGGCCAGAAGCAGGACATCCACCCCCTCGGGCAGCGCCTCGCTCAGCGAAAGCTGGATCGGC
>NW_017824012.1:0-249 GCF_001891065.2 Hippocampus comes
TCATGTTGTCAGAACCATGAACAGTGAAATGAAATCAAAGCGCATTTGGAATTTTTAAAAATGCTGATTGATAAATTCACAATAATTTGACTCTAGTGCAAGGAATTGCAATCTTTGTTACATTAGTGAATCCATTGTTCAGCCAATCATTTGCTTTAACCTTTCTTGTTCTTCGTATATCTGTTACATTTTGTCAGACACATGAACATAAGATGACTCTGGTGGGACTCGAACCCACAACCTTTGAAT
>NW_017824013.1:0-249 GCF_001891065.2 Hippocampus comes
GGAGAAAAAGGTTGGCCTAAGTGGAACTTTATCCTATCCAGATGTCTGGAATTGGCCATCTAAATAATTGATCCATGCCTGACCCAAATCTTCAGTCCACCCTAACAATCATGAAATCTATTTGCCAACATGATCTTAATGACTGTCTAAAAGCCATCTAAAACAAGAACCATGTTGAATGCCTCTTCATGCCAAGAATGAGTTGTGGTTGCTCTCTCCTTAACTTACATGAATGATTTTTAAAAAAAA
>NW_017824016.1:0-249 GCF_001891065.2 Hippocampus comes
TTTGAGACCCTAATTTGAGATCTAAATTATTGTTTCAACTCCTAAATCCGACTTGAAACCCTAATTTGAATGTAAAACTGTGGCTAACCCTTATTTAAAATCCTAATATGAATGTTTCACCCACATTTAAATCCCTAATTTGAATGAAAAACTGTGGCCTAAAACCCAAATTTCAAACCCTGTCCCTTGTTCAACATCGTATCTTTTTTTTAGAAACCCAAATTCGAAGCGGATTCCCTCATTTCTAAA
>NW_017824017.1:0-249 GCF_001891065.2 Hippocampus comes
TTTTTTTTTTTTTTTTTGCTCTGTTCTCCTTTGTACATAGGTTTGCATATTTTATAGGACTTTTACTTCTAAAAGGACTGGGTAAAGTACTTTAAATACTCCCAAAAAGAAAAAAAAATATATATATATATATATGAATGAATGAAAACATGGTAATGCTCATGAAAACCAGGTACAAAAAAGAAAAAGTTGCTAGGATACAGTGCGAAATGTAGGACCTGACCAAGGCATTTATCCAGAAAACAGTCA
>NW_017824018.1:0-249 GCF_001891065.2 Hippocampus comes
TTGGTAACGACCTCCTCTAGTTTTTTGTTATTTATAGTAAACCAGATTTCATACCCTAAACTTTGAAGTTGTCTGGCAATCCCAAAGGACATAAAAAAATGACTCACAGAAGGCAGTAAAACAAATAAAATAGCTCCTCTTTTGTTCCTTTGGTTATTGGTCGAAATATGATTCACGTAATATTTCAGTTTAAGGTTTTTACTAGGTAGTTTATATTGATGTTGAAATGGATTTGAGACCGATAACATC
>NW_017824019.1:0-249 GCF_001891065.2 Hippocampus comes
TTGGTGTGGTCGTGCAACGCAAGTTGCTCGGTGATGAAATTATCGATCTCGGCATCTCCGCGTGCGTCGATCTGAAGATGCTCCGAAGCGCCCTGAAGCGCCTCTCGGCACAGCAAATGCCCAAGGATCTCGCCACTGTTCTTCTGCATCGTCTTCCGCGTGACCAAAGAGTTGATGATCGATGCAGTTTCCGCCGACGACGACGCCGTCAGATCTCGAAGCACGGCGCTCGCGGGAGATTCCGTTCCC
>NW_017824020.1:0-249 GCF_001891065.2 Hippocampus comes
GTGTTTGTCTAACGCTGCTGTCAAAAAATAAAGTTAACCACCACTGATTAAAATTCAAATTAGAGGCCTGAGATCAAATAAAGTCTTCTCTCTTGGGGGTGATGAATGTATTCCAACTGTTTAATCTGACAGAATTTGACTCTCTGAAGTCGAAACTGGTATTATCAATTTTTACAATAAATACTGTTGTTACTGTCAATATTTGTCGTTCAGCAGTTTCATTATTGGTGTTCTCATGCCATCTAGTGG
>NW_017824021.1:0-249 GCF_001891065.2 Hippocampus comes
TGAATGAGGCGGCGGAGCTGACAGGCAAAAGCGCTTCGACCATCACACGAGCGGCCAACAAGGGGCGACTTTCATTCACTAAGAACGAAGCCGAGCAGCGCGTTTTTGATACAGCAGAACTACACCGTGTCTTCGGTGTGACCCCGCCAGATGAAGGCGACGCACGCGTGCATGTCCGTGCAGATGCACCATCACGCACGAGCGTGCACGATGCGGATGTGCCGCTGGCATGGGACCGAGAACGGGTGC
>NW_017824022.1:0-249 GCF_001891065.2 Hippocampus comes
AAATAATTGCACATTACAAACCTTCCCCGAAATAGCTTTATTTAGCAGTGTATCCATCGTGTCCCTTCTTTAACCTTCCACTTAACGTAGTTATTCCAAATTTCACATCCTGGAAATGCGAGTCGTTATGGAAACATTTAATTTCAAAAGGTAAAGAGATGCTGACGTCTGTATATTTCGATACACTTGCTAACTTTGGTACATTATTTGCCCTGTCTGTGCACTCCTTTCCCGCCATCAAACTCTGCA
>NW_017824023.1:0-249 GCF_001891065.2 Hippocampus comes
TGTAAAATTAATTTCCATTTCCTACACTTGACACTTCCCACTAGGTTCAACTTAGCTCCTCCCTGACATTCCAAGTTCCAAAAATAGACAAAAATGATCGTTCTTACCGGCGCCACCTGGACCACCTGCAGCTGAATGTGCTGCGGCTGGGACAGGGTGCTTCCAGCCTGGGAGACGGGGATGTACTGGATCCTCTGGTAGTCTCCCTGTGGTGTTCTGTAGTCGGTAGTCAGCGTCTGGGAGAGCTCC
>NW_017824024.1:0-249 GCF_001891065.2 Hippocampus comes
TGATGTGAAAGGGCTTGCTTGTATAGATAGTTATCAAAACCTTTACCTTTACGTATATGCTGGTAACGGACCTTGTAACGGAAATGACAACCAATCAAATGATCAGCGCGGTGATTGACGGAGCAACAGCACTGGCAGGACGCAAGCGACAAAGCCACATCAGTGGCTGGGAAAAGATAACTTCAGAGAAGGGTTTCAAGTTCCATCAGGGCAAGAAAAAGCAAGGGGCCTCGCATTGACCACTACTTC
>NW_017824026.1:0-249 GCF_001891065.2 Hippocampus comes
ATAATAGGTTTTCAATAACATATTTCAACTCCTGTGCATCACCAGCTCATACCAATGGTGAAAAACAATGGTTGCAACATCATGCTTTGGGTTCATTTTTCTTCAGCCGAAACAGGCTCTTTTGTCAAGTGATGAATGAACAACTCCAAACACGGTGTACTGTTTCTGGCCGTTCAAGTTTGATTCATTCAAGGACAAAGCTTGAAAACCTATCCATCCATGTTCTAATGTACTGATCATCACAAGAGC
>NW_017824027.1:0-249 GCF_001891065.2 Hippocampus comes
GAACATCGACGTCTTGCGATTCGAGGCGAGCTGGAGAGCTCACGCAGCACGTAGCAGCTTAACTACGACAGGGAGGCTGGAGGATTAAAAGTTAGGAACCGAGAATGGGGTGCGAGGGGTCTCATTACAGTCTCTGCTGAGTATCTCAGGTCTTCTCCGGGCCCGACTCGTCGCGCGGTATTTCTACCTGAAATAAATCATCAAAAGATTGAATGCGCGCCGACGTTAATGGGCGCGTATACGCTCGCC
>NW_017824028.1:0-249 GCF_001891065.2 Hippocampus comes
GAACATGTTTGGTGAGACGCTTGGCATCTCTCGTGAAGTGTTCGCTTCTGGTTCAAACTTCTAACTTTGCCGCTGGACGAGGTGACGGGAAACCCGGGTTCGACTCTTGCAAACATATAAATGGAGAGCAGACGGAGGTTCGAACTCGTTCCACCTGCCTACCCAGCGATGTCTTTTACCACCAGGCCATCCCGGCACGAAAATTTCCAAATTTTTTTATGTAGTCAAAGGCGACCGACTACACGAGTC
>NW_017824029.1:0-249 GCF_001891065.2 Hippocampus comes
GAAGAAGAAGAATTGAAGATTTGCAAAGTTGGAATCTGAAGTTCAAAATTATTAATGCTTGTGATTAGATTTGTGGTCAGTTTTTGCACTGAAGACGCTATAAACTGGTACACAAAAAATAACCTTGAACACTCATTTTCATGGACAAAAATGTCTTTAGATCACAACACATTCAAAAAGGTAGTATACATTAAGAAAGGCAATTTAACATTTTTCTTGTGTTTCTCAGCGGTCTGATTGAAGCGAGCC
>NW_017824030.1:0-249 GCF_001891065.2 Hippocampus comes
GCCTCGGCCAGCTTCATCTTCGCCTGGGCGTCCTTCTCCGCCGCGGCACGCCTGGCCTCGGCCTCGATCAGGATCTCGTTGGCCTCGAACTCGCTCGCAAGCTTGCTCGCCTCGGCCTTCTTCACCTCCTTGACCTTGTCTTCCTCGGCCTGCGCCGTCGCCGCCGTCACCTGCACCTCTTTGGCACGCTTGGCCGTCGCGATCTCGTGCGTGTCTTTGATCTTCTCTTCCTCTTCCACCACCGCACGC
>NW_017824031.1:0-249 GCF_001891065.2 Hippocampus comes
GTCGACGGGGATGGAGGAACCCTCCTCGACGTCTCCGATGGGATGGACGGCGGGGCCGACTGCGTGGATCCCTCGGGCAACGAGGTCTACGATTTTTCGATCATCTGGATCGCCAACTCGGAGGAGGGGACGGTCTCCAAGATCAACACCTTCACGACGGAGGAGATCGGCCGTTACCGCACCGCCGCCTCCGAGTTTAGTGACCCTTCTCGAACTTCGGTCAATCTCGCCGGAGATGTCGTCGTGGCC
>NW_017824033.1:0-249 GCF_001891065.2 Hippocampus comes
GGCCAATGGGTATTTCACTTGGCCATACGTGGCTGCGACACTTGGTGCGTGCGATGGGCAGCATTTCATACGTAAAATCGACCCCGCGTACCTGCCCCTGCCCGATCGTGTCTGGCCGGTTTAGGACTTTCAAAGACTCCGCGAAAGCGATCGTTAAGTCGCCGGTTCCACAGGCGACATCCACAACCGCGTCCCCCGATTTCAGCCGCGCCATCTTCACCGCCGCCCTGCGCCACGCCTGGTCGCGCC
>NW_017824034.1:0-249 GCF_001891065.2 Hippocampus comes
GGGACGGCTTTCGTTTATTGGAAGATTTCCGCTCACACCGGCAGCAGATGCCAATATTAATGTTGACAGCGCGTGGTGAAGAAACTGATAAAGTTCGTGCACTGCGAGGCGGTGCCGACGATTACTTGACCAAACCCTTTGGTTTAATGGAACTGCTTGCCAGGGTCGAGGCTTTGCTGCGCCGCAGTGGCAGTGAACAAAAGCCAATAGAAATTTTATTTGAAAACATCACACTGAATCGTAACACCC
>NW_017824035.1:0-250 GCF_001891065.2 Hippocampus comes
AAAAAAAAAAACCAGTAGGAAAGTGCCTGCTAAGTTTTGAGTGTGGGAAAGCCCTACAAAAAAGTTGATTTATTCTTCCGAAGAGCAAGTCGTAATTGGCAACAGCGCAGAGCTTGTGTCAGTTTTCCAAGTTGCTTAGTAGTGGTCGTCGCACTAGCGCCTTAACAACAGAGAAGCGTCACATGGAAGACGAAACGAGTACGCCATTCATAAAACATGAAGCCTTCTTCTTCTTCGCTGTTTTTTTTTT
>NW_017824036.1:0-250 GCF_001891065.2 Hippocampus comes
AAAAAAAAAAATCTAAAAGCTGCATCCGTTGCTGCTTCGTATGCGAATGCATTTTCCAGAGAGTGACACCATCAGTGCCTGTTGTGTACGCCACGCATTTACATATCACAATTTGATGCGGTAACGGAACAGCATTCGTTATTCCGATTGATCATTTTAGGATAGATATATTTCCTTTTCTTCAGCCAATTTCCAGACAGTCATATTGGCCTCCATGATGACCAGAAAATGTGCGACCCACTTGCTGTGT
>NW_017824037.1:0-250 GCF_001891065.2 Hippocampus comes
AAAAAAAAAAATTAATAATGCAAAGGCTACAGCAATGAGTTTTTAAACTGTTATGATCATGTCGTGTTACTTAAAACAAGTGCAATTACTAAACGCTTTCTTTTAAAAAACAATTTAAGAAGTTTGATTTGATTGTTTTGAACCGGAATAGCTTTCTGTACACAATCGCTTAAAAGAGATTAAAAATATGAACACATTGGAGTTACTTGAAATCCCTTTCAGTGAACGCAAAGAATCCCATTTTTTTTTT
>NW_017824038.1:0-250 GCF_001891065.2 Hippocampus comes
AAAAAAAAAACACACAGGAAAAAAGAAAAAAAATCTTGTTATTTTCCATCTCGGAAGACCTTTCCCGTCAGTATATTTGAAAAAAAAAATCACTGCAAGTCCTTCCATAGGCAAGCAACATTTGAAGCACAGTTACATGTCAACCACGTCACATTTGACAAGAATCTTAAAGTTGACTTCATGAGGGGACTTGTTAAGATGTGTTCAAATAATGGGGATGTGGTTTTACAGCCAGGATAAAAAAAAAAAA
>NW_017824039.1:0-250 GCF_001891065.2 Hippocampus comes
TTTTTTTTTTTTTTTTTTTTGCGGAATGCTGCGCAGGGTGATCTGTTCTCTGATGCACCAAAGGTTCCTCCGACCAAAGAGGAAAACTCACCAGACGAAAACATCAAAACCACCAGTAAAGCTGCAGGTAAACTAAATATTAGGGATGTTATGATTCCACATTTTTAAAGATCGATACCAGTACAAGTATTCACGCTCGAATACTGACATGTGCCGATACCGCTAGTATTTGGATGCGATGTCAGATTTG
>NW_017824040.1:0-250 GCF_001891065.2 Hippocampus comes
AAAAGATTTGATGTAGTGCTTCCTACAACGGTCGCCAGTGTTGGGGTTTCGACTTTTCCTTCAGAGAAGAAAAAACCATTTTGAATTGGAATCGTATCCCTTGCAATATCTTGTTCACTTCCCGTATATATCAAAATAATACTGTCTGTATTATTTCCTTTAAACTTTCCTTTTATGAAAAAATTATTCTCACTTTTCTTTTCTGAACATCCACTGACTAAAACAAGTATAATTATTAACCTTAGAATAA
>NW_017824042.1:0-250 GCF_001891065.2 Hippocampus comes
AAACGATGGAAAATGGAGAAATAAGGGATTCAAAACCATTATGCTGTTGCAATAGGCACAGATCAATCGGTTATTTGAATAACACTTTTACGACTATTTGGCTATGAATAAGCTAGGTTTTGGCGGAGGCTGTCATTGGTGCACTGAAGCAGTTTTTCAATCATTAGTGGGAGTGGCCCAAGTTGAACAGGGGTTCATCGCATCCCAAGGAAAGAATAGTTCTTTTTCTGAGGCTGTCATCGTACATTAT
>NW_017824043.1:0-250 GCF_001891065.2 Hippocampus comes
CAACCGGGCCCTTTACATCCGGGGAGGTGTTTAGGTGAAAAGAGAAATGTTTCAACATCCACTGAAGAGCACTTAATTTAATGACAGCCACAATCTTAATAATTTTTTCTTTTTTTTTCTCATGATAAATACTCTGCCCAAATCCGCAGTGAAATGAGGAAATACGATTTTGTCGCCCCCGCCTGTTTAATGCAGTTTTTAAAAAAGAGACCATGAACATTGAACAGTAAGGGATAAACTTTGACTCAAT
>NW_017824044.1:0-250 GCF_001891065.2 Hippocampus comes
GCAAATATGCAACTTTGCAAATGCCGAACCATGAAAATGGGAGTGTTCCCTGTCTATATCCTAGCAGCTCATTCTGAATTTGAAGATAGTTCTGATGTAATCACACTGCTGCAGTAGCATCAATAAATATGAGATCATAGTAGTTAAAAGATACACATGTGCAAACTTAATCGTTGAATCAGGGAGTCACCGTGGGAAGAGATGGCGTCAACGCCCTTTGATGGACAACAGCGAGTCCAATTCCACGTGA
>NW_017824045.1:0-250 GCF_001891065.2 Hippocampus comes
AAATTCTAGAAGGGATACATTCGCACAAGACGGTATAGAGAGCCAAGGACAATTGGTATTTGGGGTTCTGGAACACTTCAATTTTACTACACCTTCCTCAATTAATTCATTCTCAGGGCTTAATCTAAATCAGAACTTTGAGGAAAACCTGGTTGGACTATATCTGGATGCCACTTTGGGATATAAGGACTTTCTTTATTTAAACGTGGTTGGCCGAAACGATTGGTCATCCACCTTGGAGCAGAACAAC
>NW_017824046.1:0-250 GCF_001891065.2 Hippocampus comes
AACCGCGACCAGGCGCAACTGGTCCTCGACAGCATGGTTCGCGACGGTACGCTGATCGTCAATCTTTCCAGCACGGCGATCGAGGGGCACCCGCATGTCACAGAGTACCGGGTCATGCAGGCCGATGGCCGCCCGTTGCCTGCCTGGCTGGAAGGCAGCGGTAGTGATCTGCTGATCGGTAAGCGACCGGCTGATGTGGGAACGATCGAGTTGCGGGTTATCGGCATCCTGTCTGATGGCACCACGATTG
>NW_017824047.1:0-250 GCF_001891065.2 Hippocampus comes
AATCGAAATTCAGTACCTCTTTTTTCTTTTTCAATAGAAAAACCAGGAATCCGGAAAGTGTCAGCGAAATACCTAAATAACTAATGGGATTAAGGTATTTTCTTCGTATGCCCTGTAGGTAGCCTTCAATTACAAGTTGCGGTTTGGTAAATAGATGGAGAAAGGTTTTTAAAAATGTATTGTCAAGATTAAAATACCTATCTATAATATCAAACCATAGGTTTTTTACTGTAATGCGATTTCTTATCAC
>NW_017824048.1:0-250 GCF_001891065.2 Hippocampus comes
AATTCTTTCGGACGACGGAAAAAGTAAGAACCGCTGGCTTTCCGGTTTTCGAATTTTAAATCCGCATCGAAAATTGTTTGGTCGAAGTCACCATCAATAACCATAGACTTTGGTGCTAAGGTATTCGCATCAATCGTACCGACCTCTGACTCGCGTGTGGATGGCAGTAAAGTGGTTGCATCATAAATGACGATAAGATCGTCTTGCCGCTCCATCGCGTAGTACATTGTTCCGGCGTTTTGGCCATTGT
>NW_017824049.1:0-249 GCF_001891065.2 Hippocampus comes
AGGTCCTCTCAGGTGCGATGGAATGAATTGATTGTTCCCGCCTCCTCAAGTGATGCGGAGTGACTTGTGTTGGCCACTAGGTGGCAGCAAAGGAAATTATTTAAACCAGGGGTGGGCATGAGCTCCATTTTCTTTGGGTGGGCATAAGGTAGACATTTTCTTTGGGTTTATAAACGAAATAATGGACGAAGTCATTCTTAGCGTCTGTCTGCTGTCCATCCAGAGAGAGAGAGAGAGAGAGAGAGAGAG
>NW_017824050.1:0-250 GCF_001891065.2 Hippocampus comes
AATGAAAACAAAACAATTCTAAATAGGGCCTGACTGGTTGATTGGCCGATATTAGATTTCTAAAATTCACAAAAATCATCCGAATTAAGCGACCAAAAAGAATTAACTTTATTCCTCGGGTATTTTTAAAATTGAACAATTAATCGATCATCTGAATTTTATTCTGCCGAATATCAGAATTGGCATCTGCATCAAAAAAAAAATCATATAATTCGGGCCATAATTCTTAAAGTTTAAATGCAAATGTAGT
>NW_017824051.1:0-250 GCF_001891065.2 Hippocampus comes
GATCACAAGGCGTTCTCAGGCCAGTCGGGAGAGAGCGTCTCTCCAATGTGTCCCGGGTTGTCGGTGCTTCCTCCCAGTAGGACATGCCCGCAACACCTCACTAGATAGGCGTCCAGGGTGCATCCTAATCAAATGCCCAAGCCACCTCTGACTCAACTCTGAGCCCCTCCCAAATGAAAACTCATTTCGGCCGCATGACCCGCGGCTCGTGGCCGTAGGTGAGGGTAGGAACGTAGATCGACCGGTAAAT
>NW_017824052.1:0-250 GCF_001891065.2 Hippocampus comes
AACAGTGATTGTGTGCCGTTTCCTCAGCAGACTTTCCTTGCATGCCAACTGTTTATCGTACATTGCAAAGGAAGAGACTAAATTAATTCTTCGCTTGTTGCACGAAATCAAATTATGCATTATATGCGGTCATTTCTCTCTTATCTCAACGATTTCTGCTCAACAAGAGAAGGCACTGCAACGTCTTTTACAAAATGTACAGGATCTAATAGTCAATGTAGCACAACACAAAAAAACTTCCATCTCCTCC
>NW_017824053.1:0-250 GCF_001891065.2 Hippocampus comes
CAAGCATGGGGAGAACATGCAAACTCCACACAGGAGAAGCTCCTTGAACAAAGCGAATTGCAGTGGTCATCACCCTTTACCTCCCTCTCTGTCATGATTTTAGCTGTCCTAATAAATGCTGTACGAAAGTCCTACTCGTCAGTGTGATTTCACGACATACATCCTTATCCTGGTAGAGATAGTGCCAAACTCTTTCACTGGTTTACTTTTCTTTCACTTCAATGATAGAAAGGTCCTACACTCAAGGTCC
>NW_017824054.1:0-250 GCF_001891065.2 Hippocampus comes
ATCAGGGCCGTCTTATATTCGGGCCAATACAGTACTAGCCAAAATGAAGTGGACCATCTCACATGCTCTCCAAAAGCAGTACAATGGGGTTCAACTCCTTTCTGGGCCGGTAGTATGCCCGCAGAGGTACGATGAAATTGTAAAGGCCGTTTCCCGCACTCTCTGCTGACACGATGATCAGTTTGGTTTTGAAGCCGTAGGAGCGGGCATCTTCAAATGGGATATGGTGACAAGCCTGTTGGAGAAGGAG
>NW_017824055.1:0-250 GCF_001891065.2 Hippocampus comes
AAGCCTGCTTTTCCACATAATTGAGGATATTAAATTCGTAGATTTCCATAGAATATTTTTATTAATAGGCGATTTAGAACTTAAAAATAAATTATAGCTATAAGATTCAATTTCTTAAAAAAAAATTTAATTGATTCCAATATATGAAAAACAAATTTATTTTTCATATATTTTTTTTAATTTTTTCATTGTATATTGTCCTCCTGATGGTAAAAAATTAGGAGGATATAGAAAAGGGTCTGGAAGAAAA
>NW_017824056.1:0-250 GCF_001891065.2 Hippocampus comes
AATCAACTTGCCATGCATGTTTTTAGAAAGTGGGAGGAAGGGACGGGGAGAACATGCCAACTTCACACAGGAAGGCCAGAACATGCGATCGAACCGATGACCATTCGGCCATCGTTTCGCTCCATCTGTCACGTTCCAATCCTTTTCCTCACATGCACAATGGGGGGATTTGTTTTGTGTCTCTCTCAGTGGTGTATCAGACTCAGAAAAACTGAAGCCTCACATTGCGTTGTTGTCTCATCTTGAATTC
>NW_017824057.1:0-249 GCF_001891065.2 Hippocampus comes
GTGTGTGTGTGTGTGTGTGTCTGTCTCTCCATGTGCTGGTATGTTTGTGTGAAATGGGGGTCTTGGGATGTTTCAAGATGCCCTCCTCGTCTAAGTCTACAGGACATTTTGCAGATTAACAGCTCGATGAGTCACCTTGTTAACTCGCTAAATCCCATAATGCCTTGCACCATATGCTGTTCAAAGTCTCCGTTCCATCCAAGCGCAAAACACTGACAAACATGCACACACACACACACACACACACAC
>NW_017824058.1:0-250 GCF_001891065.2 Hippocampus comes
ACCAAAGAAGAAATGATGGAAGCTGTACATGCTGGAGCAGCTATCGAAAGTGGTGCTACATTAGTACACGCTGTACAAATGATGAATAAGCATAATAAATTATCAATGTAGTAATTAAGTTGATAGTTTAAAAGCAATAATTGAATATTGAATACCGAGAAAAAATGGCTACAAAATCATTAAAGGCAAAAGGAAACCAGTTAGCGCAAAGTACCAAACAACTAAATATTTTAAACGGAGGAATATTTGC
>NW_017824059.1:0-250 GCF_001891065.2 Hippocampus comes
ACTATAATTATGTGTTTGAAGGGAAGACTTTACTCAACGATGTTTGTCGCATTTTGGATTTAGATACCAATACATTTGATGAAGTAAAAGGAGAATCTGATTCGGTTGCTGGTTTGTTATTAGAAATTTTAGGCAAGCTGCCTAAAAAAGATAGAGAAGTACATTATAATCAATTTTGTTTTAAAATCGTTTCTGTAAGTAAACGTAGGATTGAGCAGGTTTTGATTAGCCTGTCAAAGCATTTAGAACC
>NW_017824060.1:0-250 GCF_001891065.2 Hippocampus comes
ACTCCAGAACTGCATCCTTAAAAATGCTTGAGCATACTTGAAGCAGGTTCAAGACTTGTTGCCACATATGTTTTTAGAGCTTTGGCACAGCATATTAAGTCAATTAGAGATACATATTTGGGGCCCTATCTTTGGAGGTTGGCGCCAATGCGCTCAACGTAAAAACAAGCACAACTTCACTTTAGTGCCAGCGCAAGTGTAGTCTGGTGTGTTTGGAGCCATGCTGCGCCCCTCTGGGCATTCCGGCGCA
>NW_017824061.1:0-250 GCF_001891065.2 Hippocampus comes
ATGTCGCTGAGGTTACCAAAGAGAATTGTATTAGCTCCGCAGGGAAATTAATAGACTGGGTAATTCTTGTACAATCTGTACATCCAGAAAGCATTCACAGTGCTTTACTTCCTTTTTTCCAAAATAATTCACTTTTTTTCCAATCAAAATTCGACACACATTTCAAAATGATCGCATGAAAGAGAGTCTTTTTTAATTTTTGCAAATTTAGTAGATATGAAATAATTAAATGAGGGGGGACGTGCAGCAC
>NW_017824062.1:0-250 GCF_001891065.2 Hippocampus comes
AAAAAAAAAAAAAAAAAAGAAGAATGGTACTGTTGCTGGTGCACAAATTACAACAGATCTGTGTGCAATGTCATGATGACACCGCCATTTCTTTGGAAGCAGGATCTCACGAAAGCAATATACTCTTGAAGATCTGGGCAGAAGTGCTGACATGGGGTGTTGTTTTTTTCTCTTTTGTTCTTTTTTATTCACTTTGAAGACTACTTTAAAACCTCCACTCTGAATGCAATGATTTTTATTGAAACATTCT
>NW_017824063.1:0-250 GCF_001891065.2 Hippocampus comes
ATAAGCAACATGTCTGCTCTACTTTGTGGTCTACTTGATTTCCAAAATGTATTTTGTGTCATCAAAAGATCATCCGGAGTTGCATCTTTCGCATCAAAAGTAGAATCTCACTCAGTCGACTTTTTGCCGAGTATGAAACGATAGGGCTTCATTTTTTTCAGGACTAATGCTCATGATGTATTTCATTGGGCAAAACCATGTGTGTCACGAATCAGTGGAAGTGGAGGACCCCAAAAAAGCTGGCAGGAGG
>NW_017824064.1:0-250 GCF_001891065.2 Hippocampus comes
ATACAGATTATGGCAGACATTACGCCCACTTGCGACATCATTGCGCCTACGGGCCAGATTACATATACCGTTACCGAAAATATGCCCGGCGAACTGGGAGGCACCTTTGATTGGGACTTCTTCCGCATTGACGATGTGGCACCCATTGGTCCTCCTACCCTAATAGCCTCCGGTACCGAAACAGGATTTACCTCTGGAAACTCCTTTACTGTTCCAACGCCAGCTAGCCTTGGTCCAGGGGAATACTTTG
>NW_017824065.1:0-245 GCF_001891065.2 Hippocampus comes
ACACACACACACACACACACACACACACAGCTTGTTGGCACGTGGTCAAAATGTCGAACGCTACCCGAGGTTTATAAGATAGCCCGCGGATATTTTTGCAGAGGGAGATTAGAGTGATGTTTCAATCATTCATCTCTGTGTAAGCCTCCAAACAGCGCACGAATTAGTGCTAAAGCAAAACAGTACGTGCATCGTGCCAAATGTTTGCACGGTAGAATTTGTTCAAACACACACACACACACACA
>NW_017824067.1:0-250 GCF_001891065.2 Hippocampus comes
ATCAAAGTCAATGGCACCTATTTTCATTTTGATGCATGAAAATCCCGCATCCAGCTTTTCCCTGATCTGTTTGAACATCGATTCCTTTTTACCCATCCAAATCAATCCGTTTATCGGAATAGGAGCTTCATTTGAAGTGAAGTCTGAAGAAAAAAGCTGAAATGGATCTTGATTTTTAAATGATAAAAATGCCTGCTCTATACCAAATTGAATGGACGGAAACCCTGCGGTTTGTTTCAATAGTTCATGC
>NW_017824068.1:0-250 GCF_001891065.2 Hippocampus comes
ATCAGACCGGCAGACAGCGTCTCAGCATCAATCGCCGCGCCCACCAAACCGGGCTCCCGATTGCCGAGCTGGCTCATCGCGTTGAAGAGGTGAGTCACACAGCATGCTCCTGCCTCGATGGCCAATTGCGCTTCGTCAAACCGGCAATCTGTATGACCAAGCGAGACGATGATCCCAGCCTCAGCAAGACGTTTGATCTGGGCAAGGGTGGTGCTTTCCGGAGCCACCGTCAGCATGACGTTTGGCAGGC
>NW_017824069.1:0-250 GCF_001891065.2 Hippocampus comes
CAGAATTCATTCATGCATATTATTGAACATTCAGAATTTAAATCAATCTTTATATATTAATTGATATATTAGAAATTGGAAAATGAAATACTATGCAGTAAGATTTTTAGAAAAGATGACAAAAATTGCATTCGTTGAACTGATCCTTTCATATATGTGTATATTTATTTACATACGTTATTGATTTATTGCTGGTAGTATTAAACATATTTAATTTACACTGAACCGATTAACATATTAAAGAGTGATA
>NW_017824070.1:0-250 GCF_001891065.2 Hippocampus comes
ATCTGCGATCACATCGGAAGCACTCAGAAATTGATATGGCTCTCGAGTGCTCACGCCACAAAATGTTCAGCATCACTGGTGCAAGTAGAAGCTAACAAAAGATACATCCGCGTTCATGCAGTCTGCCCCACAATCAGCTTAGAAGCCCGGCAAACAGCACACTCACTGACTTAACTCCTCTTTTTCTTCAGCACTGTAGTCAAGATTGGCAGCAGCAGAGGGCATTCCTGCAGAAACGGCTGAGCGGGCC
>NW_017824071.1:0-250 GCF_001891065.2 Hippocampus comes
TTCTGATTTGTGTACCTTCAGTAAGGAGTATTGGCAACTTGCAATGACCAGGCAGAACTGGAAGACCCAGATGTCCCTAAAAAAGCCCTGGAGCAAAAGTTGGAACCCCAGGAAGGCCACCAGGCTGGCCAGCACCACAGCAAACACGTTTTCTCCCGCACGTCGGTTTCTGAGGACAGGATCATGTTTTATTTTTATCCACTCACTTATTCTCCTCCAACACTTAATGAAATACAACTTTGTAATCTGA
>NW_017824072.1:0-250 GCF_001891065.2 Hippocampus comes
ATTACAAACAACTTTTATGTTGACAACATGATTGTCACAGGAAATGATATCGAAACTTTAAGAAAAATTGCAAATGAATCAATAGAAATATTTGATCTTGGAGGTTTTAAGCTTAAACAATTTGCCTCAAATGAAAATTTAATTATTGAAAATATAAATAATTTGGATAAAGTAGGAAACGAAACAGAAATTAAATTATTAGGAATGATATGGGACTTAATTAATGATAATTTATTCTTTCAAAAATTAC
>NW_017824073.1:0-250 GCF_001891065.2 Hippocampus comes
ATTAGTAGGAACGTTTTCTAAAGGGGAAAAAAGTCCATAGATAATAGTATCTATAATTATGCCATCACTTAAAATAATAGAAATGCTATTAGCAAGGCCTATTATAATACACGCAAAAATCATCTCTTTAAAGCCTTCAACATATATTTCCGTAGTTTTATTGATGCCAAAATTTGCTATTAATCCACTTATTAGTCCAAGTATGAAAAAACAAGCTGACATCTCGTTAAACCCCCAACCTAAAGAAATC
>NW_017824077.1:0-250 GCF_001891065.2 Hippocampus comes
ATGGCAAACGATGCCAGCGACAACAATGACGCCAGTGTGCCTTCCACCGCCGACCGCCCTGCGTGTTTGCCCACACCGGCGAACATGACCACTGGGGCGTTGGACCTGTACAACAGCGTGCACAACCTGCAGTCAGCGTTGGTTGCCTTGGGCGATGCTCAGACGGACCACCAACTGCTGGCCGCCATCGCTGGCGTGTACGACGCGGCTGTCGTGCGGAATTGCCGCGTCCTGTGCAACAAGGCAAGCA
>NW_017824078.1:0-250 GCF_001891065.2 Hippocampus comes
AGCAAACCTCTTCGATAGAAAAAATTCCTCATGCTTACTCCTAAACCATAGAGTAATGAGAAAGGTGCTAAAAGAATTTTTATTAGAAAGCTTTGTATCATAAATTTGGTGCTGAGTCAAAAGTAAGGTAAACTAAAAACATTCCAAATGAAAGCGATGATTTTTGCCGCTGGCCTCGGCACTCGGCTTCGTCCTTTAACCAACAACAAACCCAAGGCTCTGGTTGAGGTCAAAGGTATTCCCTTATTAG
>NW_017824079.1:0-250 GCF_001891065.2 Hippocampus comes
AACATGCTAATAGACTCGAACAAGTGGCGGCACAACGCGAATTTGTATGCAGGTCGGAAGGCTGCCAAGAGCGTAGTACAGTTATGTGGAAAAATCGAGTGAAAACCCGTTAGTTCGACAGTACCTGAGCGTGCCTCCTTGCGACTGTGGATTCTCATGCCGCTGCGCAAGCTAGGTCATTACGTATCCTCAAAACCAGGTGTGCCCGTTATGTGGATCGCGATCGACCGGTAGATCACGGACTGGTCCC
>NW_017824080.1:0-250 GCF_001891065.2 Hippocampus comes
GGGGGGGTGACCTTCTGCTTGGCGCTGCAGATGTTGTCCACCTCGGCGACCAGGGCGCTCTTGCGCTGGCGCAAGGCTTTCTCCAGCTCGTCAAAGGTGGCGTTGATTTCCGTCACAGCGCCGTGCTTGCGCTCCGTCAGCTGCTTGGAGATCTCGTTCACCAGCTCGATGGCCGCCGCCAGCTGGGGAAGTCTGAGGTCAAAGACGTCGTTCTTCAGTGTCGCGCTCAATATGTGAAACTGCCGCAGTA
>NW_017824083.1:0-250 GCF_001891065.2 Hippocampus comes
AGGAGTGGTGTGGCCATGTATATGCACAATTGAACAATAGGAACCAATTTGAATATACCTCACATTCTTATTTTGAAAACGAAGCTGATGAAAATTTAAGTCTTGACAAAGCACTGCTTGAGAACGAAATCTGGAACAAAATCAGAATCAATCCTGAAGGGCTTCCCACTGGGGAAATTGAAATCATTCCAGCTTTGGAGTTTTTTCGTGTAAAACATCAAGAGGTACGGGCCCTCAAGGCGACCGCTAC
>NW_017824084.1:0-250 GCF_001891065.2 Hippocampus comes
AGGGACAAAAAAGACCACGCTCAGCGGCTTTCTGCGGGTGAACGTTTATGATGATCGATAGAGGCCTTGACTGTGACTCGGGCCGCGCAATGAAAACAGTCTACTGTACATTGTCTCCGGAGCACATTGTGTGAAATTGAATGGGCGGGGGAGATTGGAGGAGGGGGAAGCCGTAAAGTGGAAGCGGAGACGCTGACCCGAGCATGCCAAGCCTGTCGGTTATCTCGGCGATGCGTTCGAAACACTGGCT
>NW_017824085.1:0-250 GCF_001891065.2 Hippocampus comes
CAAAACCAAAAAGAGAACGGCCATCAAACGGGTAGAAAATAAAGTCTTTTTCAAAAGTTCTAGCATGAACCTGGCTATTTTGGCATGCAAAAGTAAGTTCTTTTTACCATTTTATACTGCATATACATACTAGAAAAACGTAAACAAAACTGTTAATTATACGTCAATAAATACCCTATTTAATTTGTAGTTTTGAAGATGCTTTCGATTATAATCCTTGGTACAGGTAACCTTGCCCATCATCTCTTTA
>NW_017824087.1:0-250 GCF_001891065.2 Hippocampus comes
CACGAGCGCCACATCGATTTCCGCGCAAACCTCCAAAAGGCCGGGCAGCGCGTCGGGCGACCAGCCCTCGTTGGCATCGATCATGAGGCGCATGTCCGGGACCGAGGCCCGAATGGCGCGCAGCCGGTCCGCGTCGCGCCCATCGCTTGCGCCCATTTTCAGCTTCAGCAATGGCCGCGCAGCATTCTGAGCGGCAGCCTCGGCCATCACCTCCGGGGTATCGATGCCAAGGGTGTACGCCGTCTCCAAG
>NW_017824089.1:0-250 GCF_001891065.2 Hippocampus comes
GAAATATAATTGACGAAACAAATGGCACCATATTTTTTATAAGTGTCACGGTGTTAGTCAAGTTATAAGAAAATAACCAGTATTAGACTTCACTAGGATTTTACACAACAAAATACTAATACATAGGGCAATTTAGAGACAAATTTGAACACGCTTCCATAACTGACTTTTCGGGTCACTCCAAAACACACAAAATGCCACCTTCATTTGTAAAAATTGTTTTACTTAAGTAGGATTTCATGTAAAAAAA
>NW_017824091.1:0-250 GCF_001891065.2 Hippocampus comes
CAGCTAGAAAACGAAAAACAATCCAAGAAAAAAAAAAAACAAGAATTGGCGATCTTTAGCTAGACGTCAACTCTTACAAATGCATGCATTGCTTTGTCAAAAAAGCCCATCGCACCAAGAAACAAGCAATCGCTATCTCACCAGTGCTTCCGAAATATCAAAATAGACTCCAGAATCGTTAAAAAGGGATTTGGAACAATGAAAAAAAAAATTATCGGAACACAAATTACGCTCGTTTCTATTCGTCAAC
>NW_017824092.1:0-250 GCF_001891065.2 Hippocampus comes
CCACCTGCGCCAGCGCAAGTTCGACAAGTTCGCCAACGACCTGGCAACCGGCGGCAACACCAACCTCGCCGACCGCTACCGTTCGTTCAAGGGCAAGCCGCTCGACGCCTCCGTCGAAGGCGGCGCGTGCAAGCTCGAGGTGCCCCTCGCCTCCAAGGCGCCGCTGGCAACCCTCGACATCACGCTCGGCGACAAGAAGGTCGGTGCCATCTTCGACACCGGAGCGGCCGACCTCATCATCACCCAGAGC
>NW_017824093.1:0-250 GCF_001891065.2 Hippocampus comes
CCATTGCTCCTGTATAGTCACCAATACCTGCTCTGTTTCTTACTTGATTTAGTGCTGTAAGTGCGTTTTGTATATCATTTTTAGCGGCATAAGCTTCAGCTCTAAGCAATAACATATCTGCCCATCTATATATAATAAAATCATCCTCGAATACTCTTTCGTTGTTTATAATCTCGCCATAATACCGTGATTGCGAAAACGAAGTAGGTTCTGTTTGATCTATGGCTTGGAAGAAGGGCAAGAACGTACG
>NW_017824094.1:0-250 GCF_001891065.2 Hippocampus comes
CCCACGAGATGAAAGTGAGGCCTATGCCGTGCAGGATCGCTTGCACACGCATCTTGAAGCCGGCGGGCGAGGCCAGATGGTCGGGCGCAAGATCGGCTGCACCACCGATGTCATGCAACGCTATCTCAAGATCGACACGCCCTGCGCCGGCGGCCTGTTCGAGCGAACCATCGTCAACGGCGATGCCCGCGTTCGTCATGACGATTTCAGGCGGGTTGGCGTGGAATGCGAAATCGCCGTTCGCCTGTCG
>NW_017824095.1:0-250 GCF_001891065.2 Hippocampus comes
CCCGGTCCTCCAGTTCGAATTTCGAGTTTCAGTTCACACCTTTGTTTCTTCACCCTCGCCACATCGATCATCATCACCACCACATCGCACGAGAACAAGGTCACGTACTCGTAGTGAGACCAACAGAAATCAGTATAGGGAAGTGCCATCTATTCATCCCACCAAGCACTAAAACGGTATCGTCGAGTCTCAGGGAATTTTATTTTACAATGTCCGGTCCGCCAGGTTTGCCCGTCACCTCGATTCGAGA
>NW_017824096.1:0-250 GCF_001891065.2 Hippocampus comes
TTGCTGTATGCTCTGTGTGCATGTGTTGCCAATATATATATACACCGGTATATTTTCGAGCATTAAAAAAGTGGAGTCACTCGTAAATCCATGTGCCATTGTAGTTGCATGGTTATTCAGAAAAATTATCAAATGTAGATACTTTAAAAAATACATATATATGTTTTTTTTTAATTATCTACATTTGATTTAATTCTTGCCCTGCGATTGGCTGTCAACCAGTTCAGGGTGCCCGAAGACAGCTGGGATA
>NW_017824097.1:0-250 GCF_001891065.2 Hippocampus comes
GTCTTATTTGTTCATCGAAGGATGTTTGCTTCATTTCATTTTTGTTTAGCTTCCCTCCTTGGAAAGGAGGGGGATGAATCCGCCTGAGGCGGAGAAAGGGGAGTTTGATTTGCCAAACCCCTCCGTCCACCTAGGGCGGACACCTCCCCTTAGCTAAGGGGAGGAGCTACTTGCTTTCCACTTTTCCAAACCACACTTGGCTTTAACTGCCCTTGGTGGTAGGTAATTTCTTGGTAATTATCTGTTGGGA
>NW_017824098.1:0-250 GCF_001891065.2 Hippocampus comes
CCTGCGCCATGGCCCATTGGGGCATCGCCTATGCAAGCGGGCCCAACTATAATTTTGAGTGGTGGATGATGGATCCGGCCACCAAGCAAAACACCCTTGGCACAGCCTATGACCATACCCAAGCCGCTCTGGCATTGGTGGACGCGGCAAGCCCGCCGGAACGCGCCCTGATTGAGGCGCTTGAGGCGCGCTACCCGCAACGCGAGGCGATCAAGAAGCAGGAGCCCTGGAACGATGCGTTCGCGGCGGC
>NW_017824099.1:0-250 GCF_001891065.2 Hippocampus comes
CCGCAGGCCATCGGCTTCGGCACGGTCGCCGAACTGGCCCGCGAGGCTCGGGTCGGGGCTGCATCGGTCGTCCGGCTGGCAAGCAAGCTCGGCTTCGACGGCTACACGGAACTCCAGCAGTCCGTTCAGGCCGAGCTCCTGCAGCAGTTGCGGCCGGCAGCCGAACGCATCAGAGCCACCGATCGGGAGACCACCTCGGAGCACGCCGAGACCGAGACCGCGAACGTCCGAGCGACCCTCGACGGCGTCG
>NW_017824100.1:0-250 GCF_001891065.2 Hippocampus comes
CACACACACACTCTCTCTCTTTATAGCCAGCTGGTTCCCAGCAACCTGCCTGACTCACCCGGTTCTCCTTGCCAATGAACTTGAAGACAGGGACCTGGTAGTGCCTGGAGAGCTTGTCCTTGGATGAGTACTGAGTAACTGTTTCATCCGAGATACACCTGCTCACAAGACACGGAGGTTAAATCTTTACAGGGATGCCCGCTGTTCCATCTTTAGAGAACATCCATCCATTCTCTCTACCACTAGCCTC
>NW_017824101.1:0-250 GCF_001891065.2 Hippocampus comes
CTCCGGCTCGTCGGGCCACGTCCATCCGAATCGCGGACGGGGCTCGAGGGGCGAGACGAGGGCGTCGAGCTCGAACGCCCCTCGAGGGTCCGTCCGGGTCGTGTCCTCCGATCCGTCTGCTCCGTGCACCCCCACGGACTCGTCCGCGAGCGGGCCGCGAAGCGTGCTCACGAGCGATCCCCGGATCCGCTGCACCGCGTGTAGCTCGAGTTCCACGTCGACGCCACCGATGCCGACCGCGTGCTGCCCC
>NW_017824102.1:0-250 GCF_001891065.2 Hippocampus comes
CCGCCGGTCGCCGCGCGGGTGCCCCGGAGGTAGGCGGGCAGCACACGGGTCTGGTTGACCAGCATCAGGTCGCCTTCGCCCAGCAGCCCCAGGCCCGGCAGGTCGCGGACGCGGTGGTGTTCGACGGCCCCGGTCCCGCGGCGAAAGACCATCAGCCGGGCGCTGTCGCGCGGCTCGGCGGGAGCGGTGGCGATGAGCGCCTCGGGCAGCTCGTAGTCCAGATCAGCAGTTTTCACGGGGCGACATCGTA
>NW_017824103.1:0-250 GCF_001891065.2 Hippocampus comes
CTTCTGTCTCAATACGAAAAGCCCGGCTCCGGCTCGCGCAAATTCCGAGCTTTCGACGCCATGACAACTGGAAGAGAAGCCACCCGTCCTCGCAACATATTTTTCTTGTTGTGGTTTTTGTTTAAAAGGGACCCGAATTGAAGCTGTCCCCAAGTTACCGTGACCCGTTCCAGCTGCGGTTATCGCGAGGCAGACTCCACAACAGCCCGCCACCATCCCTCGGCGATGCCGATTCATTTGCATCCGGCGC
>NW_017824104.1:0-250 GCF_001891065.2 Hippocampus comes
TTTGAAACACTTTTAAATGTATTTTAACAAACTGAGGTGTAAAAACTCCAGACAAAAAAAATAATAATTAGATTGATCTCTCTTTGCTCTCTAACGCAGATTTTCGACTACTAAAGGTTGAGTTGACCGTAACCGGGCAATCGGTGTCAGCAACTTCCTCCAAACGCAGCATTCAGCCAGCAGCACTCTCAGAGCTGGGAGGGAAGGGGTTACTTTACTTCGTCTGTCTACACCACCACCACCACCACCA
>NW_017824106.1:0-250 GCF_001891065.2 Hippocampus comes
CTGCCAGTCCGAACTCTCGACGAAACGCTCGAGATACCCGGTATCCGTTTCCCCGCGACGAAACGCCGGATCGTCGAGCACGGCACGCAGCAACGGCGCGCACGTCAGGATCCCCACGAGGCGCATCTCGGTGAGAGCCCGCTTCAATCGTTCGATCGCATCCTCGCGATCGCGACCATGAACGATGACCTTGCCGATCATCGGGTCGTAAAACAACGTGATCTCTTGCCCGGGATAGAGATTCGAGTCG
>NW_017824107.1:0-250 GCF_001891065.2 Hippocampus comes
CTGCTTTGCGGCGACGCTCTTCATGCGCTCGCGAAGGGCAGGGGAGTAGGCACCCGTCATCGCCGGGAAACGAGGGCCGAAGCTGTCGTCGTTCTTGCCGAGCAGCGGGTTGGTGCCCTGGCCGTTGATGTGGTCGGTGAGCAGCATCAGCTGCCCAGGCTTCGCGTCGAGGTCGAGCGCGCCGGCGGCGTTGGTCAGCACGAGCGTCTCGCAGCCCAGCAGCTTCAGGGTGCGGATCAGCGGTTGAACC
>NW_017824108.1:0-250 GCF_001891065.2 Hippocampus comes
CTGCGTCCACTCCGCGCCATCCAGTTCCGCGCGCACCGTTTCGGCACCCTCCGCCACAGCACGCGCATTCGCCAACATGACCGGCACGTAGGTTCGCCCGACCTCGCCCAGCAGCGCGCGCAACGATACCGGCAGAGCGTCCGGCGCGTACCAATCGTCCTCCTGCGGCTCGACCCCGGAGAGATCCTCGACGAACGTCGTCCAGGCATAGACCCTGGGCGCTACCTGCAAGGTCAGCGCCATCGGCGTC
>NW_017824109.1:0-250 GCF_001891065.2 Hippocampus comes
CGAGGACGAGGGCATCGCCGTGGCCGAGGTCATCGCCGGCAAGCCGGGGCACCTCAACTACGACGCCATCCCGTCGATCGTCTACACCCACCCCGAGGTCGCCGGCGTCGGCAAGACCGAGGAGCAGCTCAAGGAAGCCGGCATCCCTTACAGCAAGGGCCGCTTCCGCTATCGCACCAACGGCCGGGCGATGGCGCTGGGCGAAACGGACGGCTTCGTGAAGGTGCTCGCCCACAAAGAGACCGACCGC
>NW_017824110.1:0-250 GCF_001891065.2 Hippocampus comes
CGCGCCTCTCTCCCGGGCAAAGAGCGCCGCCGTCACCGACTGCGCCACGGTGTAGGCCGTCGACTTGTCGGACACGATGTTGCGCACCAAGTCCTGGATCGGGATGTCGGCGCTCTGTTGGATCGCGACGTGTCCGGTGATGCTCTGGATGATCGGGTCGTAGACGCGCCGCTGTGCGTACGGTCCATCTGGGCCGAACCCGCTCACCGAGCAGTAGACGAGCTCCGGGTTCACCTCGCTCAGGTCGTCC
>NW_017824111.1:0-250 GCF_001891065.2 Hippocampus comes
CGACGGGTTGTCATGGAGGCAATTTCAAGTTACATAGCGCAGACTTGAACCCGATCCGAAAAAAATGTAAGCGCTCACACAAGCACAACAAGCGGCATTTGGCAAATCGGAATCCTCGTACAAGTATTGAGATAGCCGTCGAGTCGCCACGAACCCAAGGAATCGAATAACGTCAACGCACTTTTGAGTCGATCTCACGTCAGAAGTGAATCGCGAGCTCAGGCCGCCGGTGAAGGCCGCACGTCCGCCG
>NW_017824112.1:0-250 GCF_001891065.2 Hippocampus comes
TAACCCAAGGAACTTTTGGTGCAGAGGTAAGATTTATTGGAGCAAAGGAAGGAGCTATAACTAAAATCGATGCCCAAGATTTAATCTCTTTTGAAGGCAGTTTTGATACCAAAAATGGTATTGAAGCAAGTGATCCAATAATTTTCAATGACGATTCTCATACATTTGGAATTAGTGGTGGAGATGTTGTTGGAGGTGCATTAGAATTTTCAGCTAATGATTCAGATGGTAGCAAAACTTCAACTAGTGA
>NW_017824113.1:0-250 GCF_001891065.2 Hippocampus comes
TTTTCCATCATTTATTTAAAATGTGAAGGAAGCAGAGGTCCATCAGAATTCTGAATCTGATTGTCTTCAACCTTAGAGGTTCCACTGTTTGCAATTAGTATTTGTCTTTGAAAAAAATATATCTTTGTAATTTCAACAGCAAACCCGACAAACAGCTGTATCTCAACACAATAAAGAAAATGAATGAAGAGGAGAAAAAAAATCCAGACCATATTATTATATTACAATTCAAAAGTGGCTGGAAATACTA
>NW_017824114.1:0-250 GCF_001891065.2 Hippocampus comes
TACCAAACCATAATTATTGTAGGCCCATAAGCAACAAAAAAGGTAACAGCGACGGCACTACGGGAAGTAAATCGAAAAGAAATAGTATGGAATCATATCAAAGCACATATTCAAAGGCAATCCAAAAAACAAAAAAGGAAAACGCTTTGGATACAGTAAGTAAATCATTTTTTAATCCTTTAAATATTAATGTTATGAACACAATTCAAAATCATGTACAATTAATCGGAAATCTTGGGGATGAACCCAC
>NW_017824115.1:0-250 GCF_001891065.2 Hippocampus comes
TACGTTATGGCTATTCTACGGGCAAGAGATCTATGGTCGATCTTGCCGAAGTTTTCGAGACGAAGAAGCACTATATGATATATTGGTACTCATGAAAGGATTGAATATGAGCAAAAACACATCTGTCATACTGGGTGACCACTTTGAGACTTTTGTGGGCGCTCAGGTCGAAAGTGGGAAATATGGCTCGACCAGTGAAGTGGTGAGAGCCGGCTTGCGCCTTCTGGAAGAGCGTGAAACTGCGATTACA
>NW_017824116.1:0-250 GCF_001891065.2 Hippocampus comes
TATCCATGCTTCTAAAATTGCAACAATGGCTATCACATTTGTTGACAAAAAGTCTTATGTTTTGTTTGATGGCAAATGTGAACTGGGAGTAGCATTAAAGAGGTTTCCTGTTCTTTTCTTCTTTTTTGCTTAACTGTACAATATTTGCCAAATTGCCGTTTCTGGTTAAACGAGTTGAGTTCGCTGCGGTACTCGTATCTCAAGTCTGCGCTCGCAAGTCAAAAAAGCTGAAACGTTTTTTGAAAAATGA
>NW_017824118.1:0-250 GCF_001891065.2 Hippocampus comes
TAGATAATGAGCATGTTTATTGATGTAGGAAAAACACTATACATTTGTAAGATATTTCTTATAAATGTAAGATGCGCCGATGCCCAGACTTCTCTGTGTGCCATAATGCGGCGTTCAGACGAGTTTAGTAGATCAATGGAATGCTGTTATGGATGAGCTTAGGTCCCCAAAGCGAAACGCTTGGCTTATTTGGACCACTTCACTTGGCTTTATATTTAGCCTGTGCGCACTTGCTTTTAGTTCGGTTTCA
>NW_017824119.1:0-250 GCF_001891065.2 Hippocampus comes
GTGGGATGAAAAAAAGCAGAGCAAAATGTCTCGACAAACCACAATATTCTCTGATTGATCATCGGTGGGTGCGGGAATGGAAACAGGAAGTAGTCTTATTGTGTTAGCACAAACGGGAGAATGAATGTTGATAACAGAAATGATTATCAGAACGACCTGGCACGCAAATAGTGCAGTGTACATTTTGAGCCAATTATCCTGCTACACCACCTTCGCCTTTGCTAATCACATCCTATGAGATTTTTTTCCC
>NW_017824120.1:0-250 GCF_001891065.2 Hippocampus comes
AAACGGTCACCCTTCCCCAGGTCATACGTTCATAGTTTCATCTTCCAAGTGTTTGCATAGCATGTGACGGTCTGGCTAGTATTGCACACAGGGCAAAAACGCACGCCGTAAAGTGAACCGTCACGCCCCCCGAACCGTTCCTCTCCCATTGGACCACTCTCGCATGCCTTCCCGTTTGTTAGGCATGCCCTCAATAAGAAAAGATATCAGACACATTTTCACCAAGGAGTACGAGACAATTTTTTTTTTT
>NW_017824121.1:0-250 GCF_001891065.2 Hippocampus comes
TTTTTTTGTATGTGGGGAAGGTTGATTGTTTTTACTCTGACATTTGACCTCTGCAAGAGGTTCAACAAGTCACCTTGGAGTCTAATAATGAGGGTCAGTTGTTCATTGGTAGACTCCTATTTGCTCCAAATCTATACCTCAAACATTCGCCAAGGTCATTGACGGGTTTGTTTCCCCCTAAATAGAAGTGGCACATGTTTACCGCACTCAAATGAGGGTGATTCTCAATCATGTGGAGAAAAAAAAAAAA
>NW_017824122.1:0-250 GCF_001891065.2 Hippocampus comes
TCATCACTCTCAGGGACCACCTTAGAATGGTTGAACAAGAGGCAAAAGCAGAATTGACCCAAAAGATGAGCTTAAGTGCTTACAAGAAATTGAATGAATCTGTTCTGGCACAAATTATTGTTTTTAACAAGCGGCGTGAAGGGGAAGCATCACGTTTGACTCTCGAGACCTACCAGAATGCCAGCACAAATCCGGTAAACCAGGACATTTTTGAAACTCTATCGCCATTGGAAAAAGAGTTAAGCAAGCT
>NW_017824123.1:0-250 GCF_001891065.2 Hippocampus comes
TCCAGTTGTGCTGATATTCGCGATGTTGTTCGCAATAACGTCGAGGCGCTTGATCAACCCCGCCTGGCGATTGACGACCGTGTAGCCGGCATTATCCATTGCCCAGCGTCTCCTCAATCAGGGTGATCTCGTCGTCGGTGCTTTGCGCGACGGCCTTGCCGCGCGCGAGAACAGAGCCACCGGGCGTTGCTTCAAAAAGACTGCGAAGGCCTTCCAGTGCCTGATGATCGTCCTGGCGCAAAACGGCGTC
>NW_017824127.1:0-250 GCF_001891065.2 Hippocampus comes
TCAAACTTTTCGCCCTCACAAATTGCACTTTTGGAAACTGAGCTGCCAGTAGCTGCAAATCAGGTCGAATTTTCCCTTACCCATGACAAACCCATGTACGATGGCAGTTTTGATGACTGTATTGCGAAAAAAAGAATGGCTATGGCGTGGAGTCCGTTGGGCAAGTTTTTTAGAGAAGATAGCGAACAGATCAACCGCATTACCAAAATTTTTGCCCGATTGGGAGAAAAATACGATGCCGATGAGGGTC
>NW_017824129.1:0-250 GCF_001891065.2 Hippocampus comes
TTCAGAGTGTTCGTTTCAGCCACGGCATTCCTCCCGTCCGTCTTCTGCATGGGTCGACTTCCGTTGTTTGCGGAGACCCGAAGTCCCCATGGGGGCGGTGAGACCGCTAACCAGCAAGCGGGACCACGTTTCGAGTCGGCGCAGAGTGTGCCACACGTTGCCGGATCCGACAAGGGCTCGGAAATCACCAATCATCTTGTCGATTTCCCTGATCTTCACGGAAGACTCCGGAAGCGAGCCAAGGTCCAGC
>NW_017824130.1:0-250 GCF_001891065.2 Hippocampus comes
TTCGAAATCGACGATGTCGACTTCAGTCACCACTTCGCTCGGCACGGCGGCGTCACCGACCTCGCGCCCTTCGGCAATCGCCGCAATGGCGAACCGCGTTTCGGTGCGCATCGCGCCTGCGACCATGTCGGTGTAGCGCGGCTCAAACACCCGAAGTGGCAAGTCGCCACCGGGGAACAACACCGTACCGAGCAAAAACAGGGGTATCTCTCGCGCTGGTTCAGTCGTCATGGTCCAACCCCCATCTGGC
>NW_017824131.1:0-250 GCF_001891065.2 Hippocampus comes
TTTATTTTTATTTTTTGTAATTATTTCTGAAGGACGTGGCATTTCTGTTTGTGTTTGAAGGATGCCACGTTGTCGTTAGATTTTATTGTGAAGGATTTAACTCCGGCCGAACTTGCTGAATAGTGTGCACATTCCACTGCGTTAGCTCACTGAACCAAAATAACACGTGAGGCAGCTGGCAGAATATTTTGGACTGCGGGGTGAAGTGATTCATATTTCCCTTCTTGAATAATGGGATCCACTAGAATTC
>NW_017824132.1:0-250 GCF_001891065.2 Hippocampus comes
GTTAATAATTTGTTGGTGGTGGGCGGGGAGGGAATCCCGGTTCAAGATGGCGGCCACTCTGCACATGGTTTATATTCCACGGACGTGTGAAATTCTCTCTCCAAGTCGAGGCTCCATCTAGTGTTAAATAAAATATCAGTTTTGCTCCGCTTCCTTCTCAACATTTACTGATGCAATATCGCCATCTGCTGCATTATTTAATTGGAAACAAAAACATCCAAACAAAACGATCATTCATTCATTCATTTTC
>NW_017824133.1:0-250 GCF_001891065.2 Hippocampus comes
TTTTTTTTTTTTCTTCAGTTCAATATTCTGAAAATGTTTGCCATCTCTTATCAGAGAGCACACATGCATGCAGCCAGTGTCGTGTCCACCCAATGGTCGTGGGTGGCAACAGGGCACCAACCTCCGGCCAAGCTGCCCACTCACGAGCTGGCCCGGCTCCCATGGAGACGATTCATAAACAGTTGTATGAACTGCTAAACCTCAGTGGAAGTGTGTTGTATGGTGGATATTGGCGTATAGCACTGGCACA
>NW_017824134.1:0-250 GCF_001891065.2 Hippocampus comes
TTTTTTTTTTTTTTTGGCCCAACTCTAACGATATGCTAATGTAGAATAATCATGAATAGAAAATACGAATACATAAGTCCCATAGAGAGAGAGAGAAAGGGAAACGGACAGACAAAATAGAAATAATATACCATCATGGAATATTCAGTCTTGCCCCCAAGGGTCACATTGTGAACGTATGAATGGACAGGTGAGGTAAATTTGCGTTCAAGTTGTGACGTGGATTCAAAATGGCCCCTCAAAAAAGCAC
>NW_017824135.1:0-250 GCF_001891065.2 Hippocampus comes
TTTTTTTTTTTTGGGGGTGGGTTTGTACTTTAATTCAGATATTTACATTGACGTCTGTATTTTTAGTTCATTTTAATTAATGATGCATATTTGTAGAAAGAAGAAAACACATATGCCGCACCGCTTTCATCCCGGTAATTGCCGCACGTTCAAAAAGATGCGCCATTCTCTGCTTTTGATGCGCACACGCCAGCGAAGGCATTTTTTTTCAGGAAGCTATCCGAGCGCCATCTGGCTCGAGAACTAATTT
>NW_017824136.1:0-250 GCF_001891065.2 Hippocampus comes
TTTGTGCCTGACGAGTCCGTCCGGGTACTCGACCGACAAATTCGCGAGGGCGAGTAATCCAGTTTGCCCAGCCTCTTTGGTCATCCTGATCACAGCCAGCACCTGATTCACAATTTTCACAGGCACTCGCGGGCTGGCGGCCTCCACAACAGTTGTTCGCTCCACAGACACCGCAAGCACCGACGATTCCATAACCGCAGCCACGAAACAGGCCACTCAGACAGCTCAGGCAACTGCCCTGTTTGTCACA
>NW_017824137.1:0-250 GCF_001891065.2 Hippocampus comes
TTTGGACAACGGGATCGTTCACGACAGCCGCAACCCCCATGTCTTGCCGCTGGACTGAACACGGACCCACCGTCCGGCCTGCTCGCCAGCGGCGTAGGCGCGGCTGAACATCGTCGTCTCGCTGTGCGTTACTGCCCGCCCCAGCCAGCGGGCCAGGGCAAGCCGAACGATGTTGTCCTCAGCGTCTGCGCGTGCGGCGTTCCACTCGGCCAAGTCCTGCTGGTAGGCCCGGAATCGAGAGTAGTAGTCA
>NW_017824138.1:0-250 GCF_001891065.2 Hippocampus comes
TGCTGGATGTGCTGGCCGAAGGTGACGTAGTGGCCGTCGCGTTTGATCGCCATTTCGAGAATCCTTGTGGTTCGAGGATCGCACGATAACGCATCGGCGCGGACGGTGCCGGGGAGAATGACCAATGAATAAGTCTAAATGTCCAATGAAAGAAACGTGCCCTTGATCATTGGTCATTAGGGCTTGGCCATTGGACATTTCCTGGTTCAGTGCGTCAACGCATACGCCAGGATGTTGGCGTTGATCAGCC
>NW_017824139.1:0-250 GCF_001891065.2 Hippocampus comes
AAAAAACCTAAGTATGGATTTGGTTCACTTTACTTAGTTTGAAATTGAAGTGCCAAATGTACAATTGTGTCCTTCCAGCTTCAGCTTTTCGCAGTAGAAGATAGCTATGCAGTGGCCTTTAAAATAAAGTGATTGTCTGAGTTTACAATTCAGGGATTATTGGTGTCAATCATTTGAATAAACATGTGTGATGTATGTTTTCAGTTGCGCCGCTGTGAACTTGATAATTATGCAAAAATAATGTGTGTGC
>NW_017824140.1:0-250 GCF_001891065.2 Hippocampus comes
GAGAGTTGGAACTTCAGAGAAGCATCTCACGCGCACGCACCACCGGCATTGGGGCGTGACGTGGGAAAAGAGTGCATGAGTCACCCGCCCGCTCAATTCTTTTTTTCCCAACCCCAGCACCGGCATCGGTTGTCGTGGCGACGGCCTCTGCAGGAGCTTTGCCGAGCTTCATTAGATAAAGTGTTTATTGAGCTGCTGTCGTGCTGACGCTCAGGTGGAATTAACACACTCTCTGGCACACAATGGAACA
>NW_017824141.1:0-250 GCF_001891065.2 Hippocampus comes
GTATTTTCCGGTGAGGTTGATCTGGCGCATGACTACATCAACAGTGTGGAGCTATTATCATCACTCAGGCTATGTCCCAACGTTCCAGGCCAGTGGGCAGTACAGACCGCTATTGGCGGCGTACAAAGTATTCAGGAACTGGTTACCCCCGGTGGTCGGTTATATGAGAGCCGACAAGTGATCATCGACAGGGTCAGGCAAAGCAAAACCATGGATCTGGTAAACCCGAATGCCGCCATGTACGCCTTCC
>NW_017824142.1:0-250 GCF_001891065.2 Hippocampus comes
GTAGTCCCGCAGCTTGGCGCGGTTCGTCCTCGCTTCTTCTCGTCGAGGCGGCGCCAATGGATGCTGCTGCATGCTGCTGCTGGCTGCGGACGCGGTCATGAGGATGATGATGATTGCCGGATGCTTGTCTGAACTGTGGAAGCAGAAATTGTGAGCATTGCCAAGCAAGTTTGAACTAACAACAGCAGGACTGGGTGCCCCAATGACACAGACTGGAGGATGACCCATCAAAACGAGAACACTGTAGCAC
>NW_017824144.1:0-251 GCF_001891065.2 Hippocampus comes
AAAATGTAATGCTTTTACGGGCTATAAGAGGTCTTGGAAATTACGATGTTCAACAGTATAAATGTATTGTTAAAAATAAATTTATTAGCTAATATAGCCCCAAATAAATTTGTCTTTAGATAAAAGTATATAATTTCGTCTAATATCTAAATGCTCTTGTTTAGCTAGTTTTGGATCCTCTTTTAAAAGTTTTAGGGCATAATATCTGGCTGTTTTTAAAATTTGATTGTCCTTAACAATATCTGCTATTT
>NW_017824146.1:0-251 GCF_001891065.2 Hippocampus comes
AAAAGAATTGGTAGATATTATTCTGATGGATATTCAAATGCCAGGAAGAAATGGCTTTGAAACAGCCGCCTACATACGAGATAAAATGCCCAATATGGCCACCGTTCCAATTTTAGCTATGACGGCTCATGTAAATATTACTGAAAATAATACCTACTCAAAAAAAGGAATGGACGATTTTGTTTTGAAACCTTTCGTTCCCGAACAATTATTTAATAAAATTGCACACCACTTAAATAAGCGACCAAAAT
>NW_017824147.1:0-251 GCF_001891065.2 Hippocampus comes
AAAAAAAAAAAAAAACCTTCAATAATCGACCTGTTTTTCTTCCCAAGTCGATTTTGAGGTACACATTCTAAATGTTATTGAGTCATGGATTGACGAAATCGTTGAGCATTGTGACGACTGTGTGGAATCTAGCAGAGGCACACTTTATTGAATTTTTCAATTTGGGCGAGTTAGCTTGCTGAAGCAAAACATGATGTCAGAGATTTGCTCCAGAGCAGTTTGATCTTTTCAAAATGCATTTTGAAAAAAAA
>NW_017824148.1:0-251 GCF_001891065.2 Hippocampus comes
AAATTAGGTGTAAATTTTTCTTGCGATTGCCATAAAAAACCTGGAAATGGATTTTGATACTAATAAAATGCAACAGGTTATCAGTAATTTACTTTCCAATGCTTTGAAATTTACGCCTGCTGGTGGGGAGGTCAATGTATTCATGAAGGTACAACAGCAAAAGTTTAAAGAGTATTTGCAAATTGAGGTAGAAGATAATGGCAGAGGGATTGCAGAGGAACAATTGCCTTATGTTTTCGATCGCTTTTATC
>NW_017824149.1:0-251 GCF_001891065.2 Hippocampus comes
AAAGACAATACAATGACCGCTTAGCCTTTACTGAGTTGAGTGAAAAAAGCTTGGGAGAACATGCTGATCAATACGGGAATGTCTATGAAAAAGGAGCCCTCATTGGGTGGTGTCTTGATATTAAGTTGCGCCAATTATCAGCGGGAAAATACGGGGTTATTGAGTTGCTTGAGGATTTGGCTAAGAAATATGGTCAGAATAAGCCTTTTAAGGATAACAAATTATTTAAAGAGATTAAAAAATTAACTTAT
>NW_017824151.1:0-251 GCF_001891065.2 Hippocampus comes
TGACTTTTTAAATGAATTGTCTGCTGTCCTCACCCTTCTCTCCTCTATGTCACCAAATATAATCATCTTGGGAGACTTTAATATACATATGGACAACACTGCTCTTCCTCTTGCCATCGACTTCACTTCTTCACTTGACAGTTTTGGTTTTGATCAATTTGTAAACTTTCCCACACACATCAAAGGTCACACCCTGGATCTGATTTGTTGTTCTGGTCTTTCCCCCTCCAACTGCACTGCGGATGAACTTC
>NW_017824152.1:0-251 GCF_001891065.2 Hippocampus comes
GGAGAACATGCAAACTCCACACAGGAAAGCCTGAGCCAGGATTTGAATCCCCATAAGGCGGATGCGCTCGATTGGCACTATGCCGCCCAACTGAAGATACAGTATGTTGCAGTAACTTTTGTTTCTCAAAGTTCACCCTGCCGCCTGTCATTTTGCCTGCGTTGTGCTGCCATCACTGTGCATGCTGCATGGCACCTACGTACCTTTCAGATGCACTATTTAACCCTTTCATGCACCCTGTAACCCGATAA
>NW_017824155.1:0-251 GCF_001891065.2 Hippocampus comes
AATCCTTCGGTACCCTGAACGGTTACCTGTAGGTCGTTACAGTCCACTATAATAGCGGAGATACTGATGTCCAAATCGTCCAATGGGTAAGGTATGGTAAAAGTGGGGAAGTCTGTCTTACAGAGTTGTACGCCCCCAAAAATCGTTCTGATGGCCGGTTCCACTTCGACTCCGGAAAAAAAGGCCCCACCTGTAAAGGTGTCACTGGACTGCCAGGTGAGCCCGCCATCGGCACTGAACTCCAAAGTTCC
>NW_017824156.1:0-251 GCF_001891065.2 Hippocampus comes
AATTGCGTTTAGCATAATCTCTTCCAATGAACAAGCCAAAATATTATCGCCTGCATCTGGTTGTTCTGCCTCTGTAATGATAACCTGAATCTGATCTTCTGAATAATTTTGACAAGCACCATTAGATAAGGTCCATTGGAAAGTATAAATGGTTCCTTCTACTAAGCCATTGACAGCTGTGCTGGTCTCCGAAGGATTAGTGATAGAAACCCCTATTGGATTGCCAGCTACTAAGGACCATATCCCTGTCC
>NW_017824157.1:0-251 GCF_001891065.2 Hippocampus comes
AAGAAGCTTAAAACTGACATGATCTATTTTGATTTTGACAAATCATTTATCAGAAGTGATGCCTCAGAAGAATTGGACAAACTTGTCGAGATTATGAATACCTATAAAAACATGGTCATTAAAATCGAATCGCATACCGATGCCATTGGTAGTAAATCATATAACAAATTCTTATCTGACAGGCGGGCCAAATCAACCCGGGACTATCTGATTGCCCAAGGCATTGATGCTTCAAGAATAGCCAGTGCCAT
>NW_017824158.1:0-251 GCF_001891065.2 Hippocampus comes
CCCCCCCCCCCACACCATCTTTAATCCTGTACCAGTGGTGTCCATGTTAAAAGTAAATTCAAAGCTTCTCTTTTTTGTCAAGTAAAGCATTTTATCTTGTTTATGAGAAATATTAAATCAGAGATAAACGATCTTGTGTGCATTTTTTCCCCTTTGCGCCCAAGTATCAACATTGATATTGTAAATAATTGACCGTAAAAGTGATTTTTACTTTTGTACTTGCACACTGAAAAGTCATGATTTGTTTTTTT
>NW_017824159.1:0-241 GCF_001891065.2 Hippocampus comes
TCACAATTGTGTCATTATACAGTACATTAAATGCAAACAATGTAGTAGAAAGAACAACTGTGGTCTTGGCTTTCGGTGTGTTCGTTTGCGTTGACTCGCCATTAATATCAGAAATCCGGCGTGATGCCCTTTTACTGTGTGACAAGGGAGGGGTCATAGCCCTCCATCTTTTTCTTCAGTTGCAGGTGTTTGCCGTTATGTTGCATATTATCCACACACACACACACACACACACACACAC
>NW_017824160.1:0-251 GCF_001891065.2 Hippocampus comes
GTAAGTACACACCTCATGTTTTTGAAAATATATTTATCCTTTCATGGGGCTAAACTGAAGACATGACACTTTGCTACAGTTTACAGTTGGTGTATAGCTTGTCGTAATGTTTACTGTCCCTTTCAAATCACACATGGTGATTCAGATCGAAATCACTGGCAACAAAAGCGAGTGCACTCTGATGTAAAAATGTCTGCCTCATTTTGTAAATGTCCTTCCCCAGTGTGATGTGACTGCTTGTTGTGAATGGC
>NW_017824163.1:0-251 GCF_001891065.2 Hippocampus comes
ACCATTTTCGACATTCCAGCTGAAATCGGTGTGAAAAGTAATGTTTTCACCATTATATTCTTGATATCGACCCAAGTATGCATCGTTGAAAATCCATTCTTGTCGATCAGTACTTTCACCTTCATTTATTTCTTCGATATTGATTTTTGCCCATATGCCCAAAACAGGGTCGTTGTTTTCGGGTATTTTAGAACAGTTGCTCACTAAGATGAACACAACAAGAATCAACAATGAAAAGAACTTTTTCATAG
>NW_017824164.1:0-251 GCF_001891065.2 Hippocampus comes
ACCTGATTGTTCTGGACTCGCGGGAACACCCTGTCGGAGTGGTGAACTCGGTGCAACTGACCGGTCAGCCTGAGTCTCAACGATTGGACACAATCGCGGCGGCAACCGGCGCAATATCTGCATAGACCATGAACAATCCTGCGCACGGCGGCTTGCGCACAAGAACAACCATCGGTCGCACACGAACAGACTGCATATGACGGTAACTGATAATTAACTCTCCTCTGGTTCGAATTCGTCGAGGCGGCATC
>NW_017824167.1:0-251 GCF_001891065.2 Hippocampus comes
ACTCGTTGTCGGTGGGCCATAGTCTTCAATAACGTGAGCTGAAACGACCAATGTTCCCATCATGTCGTTGCGTGCCTGCAGAGCGACAAGAACATCCTCAGGCGATTCTTGTGCATAGACGGGGAAAAGCATCGCTTGAAGCAAAACGGCCAAAAAACAAGATCGAATAATTTTTGTATTTCGCATGTTGTCTCCTAAAGCCGAGGTGCGGTTTACCCCCAGGGCAATCGCATGTAGATTTCAAAACCGGC
>NW_017824168.1:0-251 GCF_001891065.2 Hippocampus comes
ACTCGAAGAAGACCTCGTCCGGGTGGACCGTGATCACCGGGTCCAGGATCAACCAGGCCGTGTAGTCGCGCTTGTAGAGGTAGTCGAAGTAGCGCTGGCGCGCCTCGGTGTAGGCCTTCTCGCGCCGCTGCTGCTCCTGCCACAGCGCGTTCATCTCCTGGTAGAGCGACTCGATACGCCCGCGGACCTCCTCGCGGTCGGCGAGCACTTGGTCGAAGTCGTACTCGTCTTGCTGGGCGCGCCAGGCCTTG
>NW_017824169.1:0-251 GCF_001891065.2 Hippocampus comes
ACTTTCACGTAACGAAAAACCCTGCACCAATCTGAACTTGGCGAATGTGACTTCAATTTCCTTTGATTTGGGGAACCCCAAAGACTACGAGAAAACAGCTGATTTTTTAGAAGATTGGGATAGCGTGGATGTCCTCATCAACAATGCGGGCAGTCTTTTGAACAAAGCTTTTTTCGAAACAACGGTAGAAGATTTCAAAGCGATTTATGAGGTAAATGTGTTTGGTGTAGCCGAACTGACTCGATGGGTGC
>NW_017824171.1:0-251 GCF_001891065.2 Hippocampus comes
GACGTGCTTCAAAAGAGCAGCACTTTCAGTATTACATTGAGAATGTTATCGGTGACATCTTGTGGTCTGTCACTTTTACTGCGGGTGAACGATTGACTTGCCCCATTTTTGTTCCCAAACGTCAAACTTTCTGTTTTTATAGGGCAAGTAGGGAGAGTGGTTTCAGATAATT
Source organism: Hippocampus comes (assembly GCF_001891065.2). NCBI lineage: Eukaryota > Metazoa > Chordata > Actinopteri > Syngnathiformes > Syngnathidae > Hippocampus > Hippocampus comes. Next base: position 173 of record NW_017824171.1, read on the forward strand.
GCCAAGAATCCTCGCCAGGGACTGCAGTTTTACATACGTGATACCCCAGCTGGCAAAAACAAGAGCGTAATTGTAAAAA
>NW_017824173.1:0-251 GCF_001891065.2 Hippocampus comes
CGTCGGAGCGGGCGTCGGTCAGCCCGCACAAACACTAACGCGGCTCATGAGGAACACCGGCAACAGTTATTTCTCGAACAAAGGGGGAGAGGCAATTTGGCTTTGACGGGCAAGTTTGCACACGTTTCGATCCTGCACTTTCATTCACGCTCGTCTTTGTTTCGCTCATGCAGACATTTGGCCGCACACTTTTAGACTGTATTTTATTTCCCGCATTTAAGATGATATGACTTCATCTGAAATTGTAAAAA
>NW_017824174.1:0-251 GCF_001891065.2 Hippocampus comes
GGGGGGGAGATTTCATTGGGCCCTCTCGCTCTTGTGTATCATCTCTGGTCGGAACGGAGTAAATTGCAAGCTTGAAAGCAAACATCCAACTCCACACCGCTCAATGTCAGCTGTAGCAGTCATAACAATGGTAGTTGTCGCGCACGTCAGATAGCGTAAGCAAACATGTCGGACTAGACATTATCAGGTCAAGTTGATAAGGATACACTTATTTTAAGAAAAAAAAGCAGCATTTGAAAACTTTTTTTTTT
>NW_017824175.1:0-251 GCF_001891065.2 Hippocampus comes
ATACATTTCAAACCACATTAATGACTACTCCCTTGTTCTTGAGAATTGGGGCAAATTTTTCAAAAACCGCCATCAATTGGATTTTTATTGTGTAGTTGGTGAAGCAAAAGGCAATTTTGCCAGTTTGGTCATGGAACGGGTTTTCTTCAAAAATTCCACCAAACAATTCAATGATTTGGAAAAGGCCATTGCATGGAGTCTTATTCGTATCGAAGAAAGAGAGGCCAAAAAATCTTCTGCACTATCTGCCA
>NW_017824176.1:0-251 GCF_001891065.2 Hippocampus comes
ATACCACTACCACCACTCATATAGGTTTTGGCCCCAGTTGTTGGGTAATTGATGCTATAAAAAGGAGGCATTTCGGGTAATCGCGTTATGGTTCCTTCTGGTGTTGTAATATGTGGTACTGTCAATTTGTGGGTCAGGGAATCCGAAAAATAAAAGTCAAGCTGCTCGATTCCCAAGGGCTGGGTAATATGTTCACGTACATAAGCATCCAATGGCATGCCAGAGGCTACTTCAACGACCCTTCCCAATAC
>NW_017824177.1:0-251 GCF_001891065.2 Hippocampus comes
TTTTTTTTTTTGCCTTGAAATGTGACATTTAGGATATTTTTCTTGCTGTCCAACGTCAAGACGGGTCATACTGGACTCAAACGGGAGCCACCGTTCGTGTTGACAGATGTTTGTCGAGCCAAAACTGTTACCCTATCCAGCGAGCATACTGCTCCTCTAATTATTGTCAATCGCGCTCATTACATGATCTTAACCTCCAGATGGCCGCTCGCTGTCACTCTTCCCTCTTGTCTGCTTTGTCAGACTCCCCC
>NW_017824179.1:0-251 GCF_001891065.2 Hippocampus comes
ATCAAACCGGCAGGGCGTGCGGGAGCGGGGCTGGCCGGATCCACACCCACGGACCCTCGCCGGCGGCCTGCGGACGCCGGGTGTCCAGGGCCCGTAGGCCTCCGGCTGTTTCTCCCCGCGCTCATGGCTACACTGCCGGGATGCCGCGATTGTTTGATGAATCGGTCCCCCCGTCACGCAAGCCTGTCGCGTCCTCCGCTAAGCCGCAAGCGGCGTTGTCGGTGGGGGCGCTGGTGGGGCAGATCAAGCAG
>NW_017824180.1:0-251 GCF_001891065.2 Hippocampus comes
ATCGAGCGCAAGGGCTGCATAGACCTCAGCTTCCGCGTCATCAATGCGCTCCAGACCAAATAAATGCTTGGCAAGGTTTACCCGGAAAATGGGGCTGTCCCCGTCCAGCGCAATCGCCTTGCGGGCAAAACCTTCCGCCTCTGCAAGTGCGCCCTGGCAGGCACGCACAATGCCTAGATCATTGAAAACCTCAGCCTGGCTCTCATCTTTTGCAATGATGTGGCGATAGAGCACCTCCGCCTGCGGCCACA
>NW_017824181.1:0-251 GCF_001891065.2 Hippocampus comes
TTCCCTGCACAGCGACACAGCTTGGAGCAGCCGTCTCCAAATACGATCTCTCCAGGCTAAAACGAGAGGAGATAATTTGGTGAGGTGAGACTTCCTTTCTTCTGAACACAAGTCGAGGTTTGGTATACTATCGTGACCTCGTAATAGTTGTTGTTGTGATCCAGGCACCCGCATTTCTCCAGTGGTACACAGTGTCTCCCTTTGAAGACAAATCCCGGTTTGCAAAAGCAGCCGCTGATACAGGAGCCGCT
>NW_017824182.1:0-251 GCF_001891065.2 Hippocampus comes
AAACGGATCCCATTTTTTTATCATGCGGCGTGCGGGCATGCGGATACGAATCGGACATGTACGCGACGCTCATCCGTATACATCCGAGCCCACTTGAATTTTATGAAGCGGAAAGTTGACATTGTCGTGATCATCGGGATGCAGCCACGCAGACGCCAATCTTCAGTAGCCGCCTCGGTGAAATGAGGAGATGGAGGAGCGGCGCCGCAATAGTTCTGCCTCCTCCAGATGAGAAAAAGTGGAGCCCCCCC
>NW_017824183.1:0-251 GCF_001891065.2 Hippocampus comes
ATCAAGAATAAAATGATTCAAGTTTTTTCATGCATTCATGCCAATAAAGTGGAGACATAGAAATTCAAGTTTATATGACAACTCCAGACCTATTAATCGCTCATTCACATTGACAATAATGTTTGGATCTCAGCTCACCAGCCCATCAGTTTCCCGAGTTCGAGACGACCGTCCCTCATTGTCAGAAATAGAATTGGACAAAAGGTGCTTCTGTGTCAAATGCTCGCGCATTGCCGTCGTGCTGCTATGAA
>NW_017824184.1:0-251 GCF_001891065.2 Hippocampus comes
AAGTTAACAATCGCTACAGTGTGCATAACGCTCGCCACCATCTCAAGAGTGGATATTTTATTCACTTTTTTCAGCGGTCCTACCTTGAATGGGACCCTGCTGTCTTCACATCTGCACCCTGTGATCTTTTCTTCTTCTCATTTGCTTTTAAAATTGCCTACCTGGTGGCTATGACACACCCCCGCCCCTCCATTTCCCCGTAACTTATACTTACCTTGATTTACGAAGACCTCCAACAACACTCGGCAGCT
>NW_017824186.1:0-251 GCF_001891065.2 Hippocampus comes
ATTCTTTGCTGTCCGTCAGTTACCTCATAGTCGTACATAGGATCCATTGTTGTTTCACGTAGGTAGAACTTGGGAACATCATAACCTCTAAGAATGGAATCTATAAAAAGTTTTTTCTTTGCAGTACTCCAAACAGAAGTTCTTTGATATTGAGGTTTAGGATTGATTTTCTCCCTCCTCTGATTTAATGTTTTAATTTTCCAAGTTGCTAATCGAATCTTCATATACTATAAAAAACAGGTATTACAACC
>NW_017824187.1:0-251 GCF_001891065.2 Hippocampus comes
CCCCCAAATCACATTTGGGGGTCCTGAAAAGTTCATCCCGAGAAACTGGTTTCATCCCAGTCTGTCTTGCTCTTGAAAACATACTTAAAACAATCTGTGGACTCCAAAACCAGGTCTCAACTAACTGGTCACGTTTTACACCTAAAATGCTACTTGTGTAGGCTCGACCGGCCAGTACATTTGCCTTTTTATTATTCTTATCATTTTATTAATTCAGCTATTAGTGTTCATTTTTTGAGGCTGACAAGCTG
>NW_017824189.1:0-251 GCF_001891065.2 Hippocampus comes
GGGGGGGGGGGGGGGGGGGGGGTTTAACAACAAAAAGAGCGTAGATAGAGACGATAAACCACATGGAAATAAAGACATTGTTTTTACCTTGGCTGAATGAGAGACTGCACGTAGCGAGGACGCTTATGAGGATAAAAAGCGCTTCCATTGTCTCTGTGGGTCAACCGTGCAAATGTTTATTTTGCACTTGTCTCATTTATAGCTCACGGCCTCTCTGCCGAGTGGAGTTGACCTGTCCTGCGATTGGCTAA
>NW_017824192.1:0-251 GCF_001891065.2 Hippocampus comes
ATGGTAATCTACCACTAGATAAAGCATGCGCAAGTATATCCATACCTGTATCACCTATATTACACCCTGATAGATCTAACTTATGAAAATTGAAATTAGATCTAGTTAGCAAACCTTTGAAAGTATAATCATCGGGATTTATGGTTTGTGCTTGCGCCATCATACTTTGTAACATTTCAGGTGGTAAAACAAAAGGCTTACCCATTAGCATCATAGGTTTACCTTGAGCATGGTTATTTGCAGCAGTCTGA